>NC_070581.1:32616262-32620968 GCF_027409825.1 Scomber japonicus | reverse complement strand
AGGACAGATGGAAGGAAGGAAGGAAAGAAGGTAGGGACGAAGGACAGATGGAATAAATAAATAAATCAATCTGAGGCTGACGGGCGGCCGCTGAGGGGGAGCATGAACTGGAGGAGCAAGGTCTGCACATATCAGTCTGCACTAGTGGGTATGTTCTCAGGCTAGGAGAGAAGGAGATGTAATCATGATGTCATCATGATGTCATCATGATGTCATCAGCCTGGTGAGACCTGATGAAACTGATCTCAGTGAACATACCTCAAATAATACTGGAAATATGAATCAGAGGGCCACATACAGACATCATGTGGATCATTAAAAAGAAGGAAGGAATGAAGGAAAGAAGGAAGAAGGAGGAAGGAAGGAAGTTGAACCAAAGTGCTTCTTTCCTTTCCTCCCTTCCTTCCTTCCTTCCTTCCTTCCCTTCCTTTTTCCCTCCCTTCCTCCCTTCCTTCCTTCCTTCCCTTCCTTTGTCCTCCCTTCCTCCCTTCCTTTTTCCTTCCTTCCTTCCTTTCATCCCCCTACCTTCCTCCCTTCCTTCTTTCCTTTCTTCCTCCTTTCCTTCCTTCTTCCTCCCTTCCATCATTCCTTCCTTCCTTCCTTCCTTCCTTCCTTTCATCCCCCTACCTTCCTCCCTTCCTTCTTTCCTTTCTTCCTCCTTTCCTTCCTTCCTTCCTTCCTTCCTTCTTTCCTTTTCTCCCCCAACCTTCCTTACCTTCCTTCTTTCATCCCCCTACCTTCCTCCCTGCCTTCTTTCCTTTCTTCCTTCCTTCCTTCTTTCCTTTCCTCCCCCTACCTTCCTTACCTTCCTTCTTTTATCCCCCTACCTTCCTCCCTCCCTTCTTTCCTCTGTCCATCTTTCCCTCCTTCCTTCCACCCTTCCTTTTTACCTTTCCTTTCTTTTCCTTCCTCCCTTCCTTCTTTCCTTTCCTTTCCTCCCTCTCTTCCCTTTTCCTCCCTTCCATATTTTTTTCCTTCCTTCCATGACTCCAGGACAACAGAAGGGTTAATATAAGACGTAAAATCTGTGTGTGTGTGTGTGTGTGTGTGTGTGTGTCGGATACTAAAATACGTGCATGCCAATTTATGACAACACACACACACACACACACACACACACACACACACACACACTCAGACAGTCCCGCTGTGTATAAAGAAGGACTCAGCTGGATCCACTCAACAGAAACTGATAAGCAGCCGTAAGAAGAGAAATGAAACAAGTCTATTTGGAGCCGAGGATGAAGCCACCGCTATGCGTCAGGTGTTATCAGGTATAAAAGAGACTGATATGAAGAGAGAGAGGGGGAGAGAGAGAGAGAGAGAAAGAGAGAGAGAGAGAGAGAGAGAGAGAGAGAGAGAGAGAGAGAGAGAGAGAGAGAGAGAGAGAGAGAGAGAGAGCAGGAGGAGAGAGAGAGAGAGAGAGAGAGAGTCATGGAAAACACCAAAAAGGATCTTCGCCTTCCTTCCTTCCTCCCTTCCTTCCTCCCTTCCTTCCTCCATCCCCCTTCCTTCCTCCCTCCATCCCCCTTCCTTCCTTCCTCCATTCCCCTTCCTTCCTTATTTCTCTCTTACTTTCCTCCCCCTACCTTCCTCCCTTCCTTCCCCAGTCCTTCTTTTCTTCCTTCCTCCCTTCCTCTTTTTGTTCCTCCCTTCCTCTTTTCCTTCCTCCCTCCCTCCTTCCTTCCTTTCTTCTTTCCTCCATCCAGATAGAGAGAAAGAGAGAGAGAGACAGAGAGAGAGAGAGAGAGAGAGAGAGAGAGAGAGAGAGAGAGAGAAAGAGAACAGGAGAGAGAGAGAGAGAGAGAGAGAGAGAGAGAGAGCAGGAGGGAGAGAGAGAGAGAGAGAGAAAGAGTGCAGGAGGGAGAGAGAGAGAAAGAGAGTGAGAGAGAGAGAGAGAGATTGTGATATAGAGTTTTCCAAAAAGTTGAACAGCAGACTTCTCTTCATGTCTCTGTTAAAGTAAGAAGTCTTTGTCATTCACACACAGGAGCCTGTTCTTATCCACAGGGAGGCAAATATTGATGCTTTGTTACCATGACGACTGTATTAGGTGGCATTTTGCTTCCCTGGAGGAGGTGAGCTGGATGGATGGATGGTTCGATAATTAGACGGCAAAGCAAAGTGGACTTTGCCTCCATCGCTTCTGACTGTTCCTTCTTTCTGCATGTCTTTCTTTCTTTCTTTCTTCCTTCCTTCCTCTTTCTTTAATTTTTGCTTCGTTCTACCCCCCCCTTCCATACTTTTTTCCTCACTTCCTTCTATCCTTCCTTCCTCCCTCCCTCCTTACTCCTTTCCTTCAGTTCTTCATTCCCTTCCTTCCTTCCTTCTTTCGTACCCCCTTCCTCCCTCCTTCCTCCTTTCCTTCCTTCCTTCCTTCCTCCTTTCATTCCTCCTTCCTCCCTTGCTTCTCTTCTTCCTTCCTTCCTTCCTTCCTTCCTCTTTACTCCTTTCCTTCCTCCCTTCCATGTCTCCCTACTTCCTTTCTCCCCCGCTCCTTAGTCCTCCCTCGCTCCCTTCTTCTTTATTTTCCTTCCTTCCTTCCTCCTTTCCTTTCCTTTCCCTTCCCTCCCTTCCCTTCGTTCCTTCCTTCCTCCTTCCTCCTTTCCTTTCTCCCTTCCTCAATCTCTCCTTACTACTTTCCTTCCTTCCTTTCTCCTTTCCATCCTTCCTTCCTTCCTTCCTCCCTTCCTTCTCCTTTCCATCCTTCCTTCTCCTTTCTTTTCCTTCCCTCCCTCCCTTCTCCTTCCTTCCTTCCTTCCTTATTTCCGTCCTTCCTTCCTGCAGATGGTTATGATTTATACTTTAAACCTTCTAGACGTCACAGAATTGACTGAATGTCTGAATCTCGACTTCTTCAAGGATCAGAGCCGGTTGAGGTTTCTTAGTTACAGGAAGCAGTGTGCTGTCACAGAGAGAGTTGTTTTCACACTGAAAGACTTTTATTGAGTCATTCTCTCCTTTCTGTCTCTGACAACACATAAAAAGTTGAGCTGGAGTCGTCTGTCTGTCAGCGTCTCTTAACAGAGCTACTTGAATGTGCTTCTCTTTTGAAGAAGTCAACTTTGTTCTTAAGTGGCTGGTAAAGTAAAAAAAAAAAAAAAAGGAAAGAAAGTGCTGCCATGAATACACGACAATGACATGCATCTTTCTCATATTGAAGCAACACTGTCAGGATTTCCTTTGAGTCAAGGGTAAGAGACTTTTCTACTCTCAACAAGCCTTGGTGTTCTTTCTTCCTCTCACTCCTGAACAAGCTGGCTCACTTCAAGTCCAGCAGCCATCTTTAGAGGAGCTGATGGATCTTCATTAAGGCGGAGGAAGGGAAGGAAGGAAGAAGGAAGGACGGAAGAAGGAAAAGAGGAATGGAGGAAGGAAGGAAAGAAGGACCGAAGGAAGAAGGAAGGGAGGAAGGTAGGAAGGTAGGAGGAAAAGGAAGGAAAGGAAGGAAGGTAGGAGGGAAAGGAAGGAAAGGAAAGGAAGGAAGGTTGGGAGAGAGGACAGAAGGAAGAAGGAAGGGAGGAAGGAAGGAAGGACGAAAGAAGGAAAAGAGGAAGGGAGGAAGGAAGGAAAGAAGGACCGAAGGAAGAAGGAAGGGAGGAAGGTAGGAAGGTAGGAGGAAAAGGAAGGAAAGGAAGGAAGGTAGGAGGGAAAGGAAGGAAAGGAAAGGAAGGAAGGTTGGGAGAGAGGACAGAAGGAAGAAGGAAGGGAGGAAGGAAGGAAGGAAGGAAGGTAGGGAGGAAGGACAGATGGAAGAAAGGAAGGAAGGACAGAAGGAAGGAACGAAGAAAGGAAAAAAGGAAGGTAGGAAGGACAGATGGAAGGAAGGAAAAGAACACAGGAAGGAAACTGGGCTGGACTTCTACTCTCAACAAAGCCTTGGTGTTCTTTCTTCCTCTCACTCCTGAACAAGCTGGCTCACTTCAAGTCCAGCAGCCATACATCTTTAGAGGAGCTGATGGATCTTCAGTAAGGTCAATGATTTCCTCCATCGCCCCTCATAACAAAATTTGAGGAAAGAAAGAGAGAAGGAAGGAAGGAAAGGAAGGAGGAAGGAAAGGAAGGAAGGTAGGAAGAAACTAGGGAAGGTAGAAAAGACAGATAGTGAAGGACAGACAGACGGAAGGAAGGAAGGAAAGAAGGAAGGACAGATGGAAGGAAGAAAGGAAGGAAGGACAGATGGAAGGAAGGAATGAGAGAATGAAGAAAAGACAGATAGTGAAGGACAGACAGACGGAAGGAAGGAAGAACAGAAGGAAGAAAGGGAGGAAGGACAGATGGAAGGAAGGAAAGAAGGAAGAACAGATGGAAGGAAGGAAAGAAGGAAGAACAGAAGGAAGAACAGAAGGATTTCCTTTGAGTCAAGGGTAAGAGACTTTTCTACTCTCAACAAAGCCTTGGTGTTCTTTCTTCCTCTCACTCCTGAACAAGCTGGCTCACTTCAAGTCCAGCAGCCATACATCTTTAGAGGAGCTGATGGATCTTCAGTAAGGCCGATGACTCCTCATAACAACATCTGGCTGCTCATGGGTTTGATCTATCGCCTTTTATGGACAACAAAGCTTCCTGCAGAGAACTCTCTCGCCACATTCGGATGTTGCTTTCCAACTATAGACAGCCAACAAATTGGACAGGAGGGAGGAAAGAAGGAAGGAAGGAAGAAGGGAGGGAGAAAGGAAAAGAGGAAGGGAGGAAGGAAGGAAAGA
>NC_070581.1:32591262-32613762 GCF_027409825.1 Scomber japonicus | reverse complement strand
CATGCCTAGTTTAATGGATTCTGCTTCATTTCTACCATAATGAAATTAAAATAACTAATTATGGCTTTCTGCTGTTGTATTTAATTCAATTAAACTCAGTCATGGATATGTTACTGATATAAATGGCGATGTTAGCACACGTGCATGTCTGTTTATTTTAAAAATCAGTATTATGAACTCTCATTATTCATTTATTACTTCAATAAAATTAACCCTCCTGCTGTCCTCGAGTCAAGGAAGGAAGGGAGGAAGAAGGGAAGGAAAGGAGGGAGGGAGGGAGGAAGGAAGGAAAGGAGGGAGGAAGGGAGGAAGGAAGGAAAGGAGGGAGGGAGGAAGGGAAGGAGTGTTGGAATAATTGTACATAAGTTATCTCATATTTACCTATTATACTACTGTAACTAATCTGTTATTAGTTTGTACAAGTGTGCTGTGTGCTTTGAGTTGTTTTTCAGGAAGTTCTGTAAGTGCGTACGTGTCTGGAGATGGATGACTCGCAGAAGTTCGGGTTGTCGTTGCGAAACAGGAGCCGCGCTGGACTTCAAGAGAGAAGCGGAACCAATCTTACGAAAGAGCCGTCCGACGAGAGGAAAACAACATGTGCAAAGAAGCTGATATGTTAATATGCAAAGATGTTAGTCTTGATTACGTTGTTGCTATGTGACCCCCATCCTTTAGCGCAACAACAATTATGTAACCAGGAACTTCCCTAAATCTAATAAATAGCAAGGGTTCGAGAGATATGCCCCAGAACAGGAAGGAGATGTGTACTGGGCATATCTCTCTGTTCTCCTTGCAAGTAAAAACTCTAAACGCTGTGTCTTGTCTCCCTTTGTCTGATATTTGAATGTTTTAGGTTGCCTGAACCTGACATTTAACTTGGTCCTTCGATGGCCGGATACCAACACACCTAAAGGATTCCAGCGGGTGTGGACGAATTCCAGAAAAGACTGTGGCCACAGCAGGGCTCCGTAGTGTGAGTTCTTAAGATCCTTTTCCAGGACTGGTTTTCGACTCACCTGCTGGAATCCAAAGGTTGACGGTATGCCGAGGGAAGAAAGACGACAGTGGTGAGTTAGAGTTTGTTTAAAACAAGCGATTGACTGAGGGTCATTGCGCGTTGTTTTGAAACCCTGTAAATTCTAGACACTAACAGGTACCGAGGGACGACGGAGTCCGAGAATATCCGTGTGAAGTAAAAATAGAGGACGGCAGAGTCCTGCAAAGTAAACGTTTAAAACTCAGTGAAACGTACGTGAGTGAATGAGAGTGTGAGTGGAAATAAAATACCATTAGGTATTTTCATTTCATACCAAGATAGTAGGATTGTAAACAGCAAACCTCTTGTGGATGCAAAGGCAAGAATTCTCCACTCGAAAGAGTTGAAGCGAGAATTACCACAACAGGGAGTTTTATTGCTGTCCTACTGACGAAAAAAACAGTTTTTAGAACACCCTAGGTGTTGAATAACTGGACCAAAATTCCTAAAATGGGGAAAAGAAGCGAGTAAACTAAAAACTAAAGTAAGAAATATACTCCAAAGATTGGAAATATGTTGAAACCCAGGATCCTGGTAAAATTAAGAACGTACGGATAGAGATACTAAGAGAAGCAACTAAAAGGTACTAAAATATAATAAATATCAAAACTTAGGGAGACGTCCCTAGAGCATAGAAAATAAAGAAGTATAACCCATTACAAAGTAATGAGTACATATAAGGAAGGAGAATAATATAATAATGAAATAAACTAGTTGTAAATTGTTAAGAGTCAGTAATGATATATATATATAATTTTTTAAGAAATAAGCCTGTCAAGAAAAGTACAAATAGGAAGTGTAAAGTAGAGTAAGGGCAAAGTAGACGTATATACAAAGATGCTCGAAGAAAAGCTGTGTTGTTGGTGTTGCAGTGAAAACGGACATGTGGCTCGACACTGTCCAGAGAAAGACAAGAAATGTTCTGAACAGAAGACATTAGGATGTTGGCGTTGCAGTACGGAAGGACACTTAGCCAGTTGATGAAGATGTTGCTCAGTTCTGTGCTGATATGGAAAGTCTTAGACGCTCCTATCATCTGAATGTTAAAAAGGTGCAACAGATTTGGATGACTGTTTTGGGGCCAGATTGGCACTATGTGAGAGGAACATGGAGTCCTACGGGGAATCCAGTAGGGAATCCACCCATTGCGCAGGTGTTAGCTCATGATTCCGAGGAGCTGACTACTCGAGTTGGACAACTCATTGAGAGAGTTACTCAACGCTTTAGGCGTAGAGCTAACTATGTTGAAATAGGAAGAGTTAAACAAAGGGAAGATGAACCATTTGAAGAGTACAAAATTAGAATGACAACTGTGTTCAAAACCCATAGTAGTTTACAAGAAAATAATGATGTAAATGGAGCATTCCAACAGCAGCTAAAGAATGCTCTCCATGCAGGTTCTAGAGATGCGATCCGTAACTGGGTTACTAAACATTACATAGAACTTCCAACAGGGAACCTTGACAAATATGTTAATCATGCCCTGCATGCAGAAAAAGTTGTAAAAAAAAAAAAAAAAGAGTAAGAAGGCTGCAGGGACCTTTTGTGAAGAGGTTTTCTACCAGAGAGGAGGTGCTAGAGGAAGAGGCGTGAAACGTAGATTTAGAGGAGGAGGAGCAGGAAGAGGAAATTACAGACAGAATCAGAATCCTTCTGGTTGTTGGTGTTGTGGCAAAGATGGCCACATAGTTAGAGATTGTCCGGAGAGAAAGCATAATTCAGCCTGACTAGGCCAAGTATGGCAGGCAAAGTGTTATCAGGAGAGTGAACAGGATAAGACAAATGGAGATCTTTTAAATTTACAAGATATACTCTCAATGGATGATATGAAACCTGAAGTAAGATTATTGGTAAATAGAAAACCCGTTGTGTTTTTGTGTGACACAGGAGCTTGCAGGACAACCTGCAGGGAAGAAGTGCCACAGGCTAAATTTAATGGCAATGTTGTAGTAGTGAGATCTGCGAGTGGGAAGTTAACTGAAGTTGAAGAATCTGAGCCAGTGTGGCTAAGAGATCCAGATGGCTCGTCTTGCCGTCTAACCATTCTGATGTTTTCAGAATGTCCAGTTAACCTCCTTGGGAGAGATGGGTTGTTGTTATTAGGATTGGCATTGGTGCCTACGCCAGAAGGGCGGATTGTAGTTAAACGAAAAGCAGAACTACGGACGGGAGACTTTTTTGTTCTCCAAGGGATAGGATTACCACACTATTTCTATTCCCTCGATGTTCCTAATAAACCACCCCATGAGACCGCAGATGCACTCTTAACTGAAGGAAGAAATGCCATAGTAAAACAACAAGATCAAATGAGTAAAGATGATTTGCATATCACCCTTTGGTACAAAATAACTCCAGGCCCAGATAAAGAATATGAAGCTAAATGAGCTAAAATGACTCCTACAAAAGTTACAGTGACATATGTGTATGGAGATGAGAAAAGTACAGCAGTAGCAGCTGTATCTTTAAGAACTTATGAGAAGAGCATGCACAAGTCCTGGTATCCACCCCATATATCCTTGTATAAAGACCAAAGTAAAGAATGGAAGGACTTGGGGAAAATGTCACTGATTGGTTAGCCACGTCAGTAAACACGTGGGCAAGTGCATCAACAGGCCTGTCTAAGAAGGCGCTGTTTTGGCAAATACAAGTGCAAGAAGGAATACATTTGCATGTGTTCCCACCTAACAAAAGGTGATACATAATGTTGACAGAAGCAGAGGAAGATCTGCTGAAGAATATTTCTGATAAACTATGGTCTAAAGGACTATCTGATGTAGGGCTGGTAAAGGGAGCCTTACCTGTTAAAATTTGACCCAAAATGGAGTACAGACCGTGTGTAAGACAGTATCCTCTAAAACAAGACACACTTGAAGGAATTAAGCCAGTAATAAAAGATTTGATTTCAGCAGGTGTGATAATTAAATGTAATGATTCACCTTGCAATACACCTATATTCCTAGTTAAAAAGCAAGCACCGTCTGTAGGATGGCGCATGGTGCAAGACTTGCAAGCTGTGAATAATGCAGTGATTCAGAGAGCTCCATGTGTTCCAGATCCCTACACACTGCTAAACTCTTTAAGACCAGATGCTAAAGTATTTACTGTAGTGGATATTAGTAATGCATTTTTCTCTATGCCTGTAGATA
Organism: Scomber japonicus; assembly: GCF_027409825.1. Taxonomy (NCBI): domain Eukaryota; kingdom Metazoa; phylum Chordata; class Actinopteri; order Scombriformes; family Scombridae; genus Scomber; species Scomber japonicus. The sequence continues at coordinate 32,609,580 of NC_070581.1, read as the reverse complement.
AGGATAGTAAATTTTGGTTTGCTTTCACCTTTGGAGGCCAGAGATATACATATACCAGGGTGCCTCAAGATTATTGTGAAAGTCCAACTATTTACTCTCAAGTAATGAGTGCAAGTATGGCGGAATTTCAACCCCCAGGGGGAAGTCAAGTTTTAATATATGTAGATGACGTGTTATTAGCCTCCCCTGATTTGGAAACATGTAAAGAAGATACTTTAGCTTTATTAAAGCATTTGGCTGAAGAGGGCCATAAAGTAAGCAAAAGTAAACTCCAAATGTGTAAAATGCAAGTTAAATACTTGGGACATAATTTAAGTGTGGGAGGAAGAACAATAATGGAGGACAGAAAGACTGCAATTCTCCAAGCTCCAAAACCTTTAACAAAAAAGCAAATGATGTCATTTCTAGGGTTGACAAACTATTGCAGAAATTGGGTACCAAACTATGCTGAAATAACGGCACCGTTAAATAAATTAATGTATGAAGAAGATTTTAAAATGACATCTCAGCTAAAATGGACTGAAGAAGCTGAAAAAGCTTTGGGTGAAGTAAAGAAAGTGTTAGTGTCCAGTACAGCGCTAGCATTGCCAGACTATAACAAACCATTCGTTCAGATGGTTGATTGTAAAGGTCATTTTATGACCTCTGTATTAGTGCAACAACATGGAGATAAAATGAAACCTATAGCTTATTTCTCATCTAAACTAGATAGTGTAGCTTGCGCATTACCTCATTGCGTAAGAGCTGTTATTGCAGCCTCCATGGCTGTGAACAACAACTGAAACAAGTGCAACTATAGTATTGTTTCATCCTTTGACTTTAAAAGTACCACATGCTGTTTCAGCATTACTGCTACAAACAAATATGACATTCTTGTCACCTGCAAGACACTTGTCTTGCATGTCTACCCTGCTGTCTCAACCACATCTTACTATTGAAAGATGTACAACTCTAAACCCTGCTACCTTATTACCATTACCAGAAGATGGTATGAAGCATGATTGTCAAGAATTAGCAGAGCAAATGGCAAAAAGCAGAGCTGATTTAAAAGATCAACCATTAGAAACAGGGGAAGTTTTGTTTGTAGATAGTTACTCTAAAAAAGATGAAAAAAGGGGAACTCAAACAGGATATGTGGTAGTAACTAAAACCACAGTGATAAAAGCAGAACAGCTACCCTCTCACTATTCAGCACAAGCAGCTGAACTTATAGCTCTAATTGAAGCATGTAAATTAATGAAGGATGCATTCGCTACAGTACTATGTATGACCAGAAAATAAACCTATCCTACCAAAAAACTTAATAATAAATATAAATGGGCAGCAATATTGAGTCATGGTGTCACATGTCTCAACAGGAGGGATAATTGTAGGACAGATACATCAATACTATACCACTTATGGATTTAATTCTTATTCAAAAAAAATGTTTGTAGAGCATGTTTGACCTGTGCTAAACATAATCCACAAGGAAATCTGAGACCGCGTAGAGGATGTTTTCCGACACCTCAGTACCCGTTTCAAATTATCCACATGGACTTTATAGAGTTAAACCAAAGTGAAGGAAAAAAGTATTGTATAGTCATAATAGATGCATTCTCAAAGTGGATTGAAATCTTTCCAACAAAACATCCAGATGCTTTAACAGTAGCAAAGGAATTGTGTAAAGATATTATTCCCAGGTATGGAATTCCTGAGAAAATATATAGTGATAGTGGAGCTCATTTTGTCAACCAAGTGGTTAAAAAGATTGGTATAATGTTTCACCTAGATTGTGAACCATTGTGAACCATTGTGCATGTCATCCCCAAACTGCAGGGGTAATGGAAAGAATGATTGGGAAAATTAAAAACAGATTAAAAGAAATGTATGGAGGAAACAGGAAGATCGTGGAGACAATGTTTAGACCTGGTAAAGTTGTATAATAAAAAGATCATTTCGACTGAGGACTCTGACAGGGGAGGTGAGCCAAAGACTGATAATAGGGTGGATCTGGACGTTTAGAGTGCAGGTACACCTGAAAATCAGTGAAGAACTTAAAAGCCACCGAACCTAGTAGAGGAGGTCTCTCGGCCAATATGACTAAGACTGACTGTGTGGTTTGCATGGGACCAAGACCACTTTTGCAAATTGTTCCGGCAGTGATACCACAGGAGTGTGTTATAGATGTCATGAATAACAAACCCCAGTAAAATTGTAGTATTTGGGATTCAATTTTTCCAGTTACTGCGTCAGAAAAGAAAAAATTGTTGTTCTCCAAGAAGGTAGCGACAGGCAATTTTACGTGTATTAAAATGGAAAGAGGAGATGGTTCTAGGAGAGGAAAACCCCTAGGAAACCTTACTGCAACCTCATGCAGGAAACACATAAGAGTAAATACAACTGACTTTAGACCTAATGATTTCAAACCTGTGTCTCGAGGAGACATCTGGTGGTGATGTGGTGATGAAAGACTGTTTGACAAATTACCTATAAATGTGACCGGCTTTTGTGCTCTCGTGATATTACTGTTACCAGTTTCTGTACTTCCTATGACTGCTAAGGACTTAATGCTTAGGACTTTTAGCCTTATGTCACAACAGTGGCTTCATAAGAAAAGATCCACTGTTTGGTTGACAGACAAAGATCCAACTTACATTGATGCTATCGGTGTTCCATGCGGTGTACCTAGCGAATACAAATTGGCTGATCAAGTTGCGGCAGGATTTGAGTCCACCCTCTGTTGGTGGTGTACCATAAATAAAAACGTAGACAGGATTAACTACATTCATTACAATGTTCAAAAATTGGGAAATTGGACTCAGAGTGGGTTTGAAGCTGTGTACGGACAACTGACAGCTACTTCCCTTATGGCTTTTCAGAACAGAATAGCATTGGATATGCTGTTGGCAGAAAAAGGTGGTGTATGTGCAATGTTTGGGGAAAAGTGTTGTACTTTTATCCCCAACAATACGGCTGCTGATGGCAGTCTGACTAAGGCCATTGAGGGTCTGCGTTCACTGAATGGTAAGATGAAAGACCATTCCGGTGTTGACACCACCTTGTGGGATTCATGGATGAATACTTTTGGAAAGTATAGAGCTCTGGTGTCTTCTGTCCTAGTCTCGATTGCAGTTTTTGCAGCGATCTTAACCTTGTGTGGATGTTGTTGTATCCCTTATCTGCGTTCCCTAATTAATAGATTGATTACTACTGCAATTACACCCGTGGAGAATCGATTTGCTCAAATGTATCCTTTGCTTGGACATGATGATGATGATGATGATCCTGAGGATAATATGCCTGATTTGTTTCCCATTCCGTCTGATGTTGACCCGGATTGGTAAACAGTAAAAGAAAATAAATAACTCTGAGTGTAAACTTATTTGTGTTCATAAAAATGATCTTCAACTGAAAATCTTTTGAAGTGGTTGATATAAGTGAAATGAGAATTTGGGCAAATATGTGATAAACAGGAGGGAAATGTTGGAATAATTGTACATAAGTTATCTCATATTTACCTATTATACTACTGTAACTAATCTGTTATTAGTTTGTACAAGTGTGCTGTGTGCTTTGAGTTGTTTTTCAGGAAGTTCTGTAAGTGCGTACGTGTCTGGAGATGGATGACTCGCAGAAGTTCGGGTTGTCGTTGCGAAACAGGAGCCGCGCTGGACTTCAAGAGAGAAGCGGAACCAATCTTACGAAAGAGCCGTCCGACGAGAGGAAAACAACATGTGCAAAGAAGCTGATATGTTAATATGCAAAGATGTTAGTCTTGATTACGTTGTTGCTATGTGACCCCCATCCTTTAGCGCAACAACAATTATGTAACCAGGAACTTCCCTAAATCTAATAAATAGCAAGGGTTCGAGAGATATGCCCCAGAACAGGAAGGAGATGTGTACTGGGCATATCTCTCTGTTCTCCTTGCAAGTAAAAACTCTAAACGCTGTGTCTTGTCTCCCTTTGTCTGATATTTGAATGTTTTAGGTTGCCTGAACCTGACAAGGAGGGAGGGAGGAAAGAAGGAAGGACAGAAGGAAGGAAGAAAGGGAGGAAACAAGGAAGGAAGGAAGGAGGGAAGGAAGGAAGGAAGGAAGGAAGGAAGGAAGGAAGGAAGGAGGGAAGGAAAGAAGGAAGGAGGGAAGGAAAGAAGGAGGGAATGGAGGGAGGAAATTAGGAAAGAAGGAAGGAAAGGAGGGAGGAAGGAGGGAAGGAAGGAAGGAAGGAGGGAAGGAAAGAAGGAGGGAGGAAGGAAGGACAGAAGGAAGGAAGAAAGGGAGGAAGGAAGGAAGGAAGGAAGGAAGGAGGGAAGGAAAGATGGAGGACGGAGGAAATTAGGTAAGAAGAAAGGAAAGGAGGGAAGAAGGAAAGGAAGAAAGGGAGGACAAAAGGAAGGAAGAAAGGCAGGAAGGAAGGAAGGAAGGAACAGTCAAAATAGACGGGGTCAATTTGACCCGGGAGGACGACAGGAAGTAGAATTAAAGCAGTTTTAATATGAGCCAGTGTCTCAGCAGATTGGAAATAAAGAGGAAAAGAGGAGCATGGCACTGCATCACGTGTTGAGCTCATTAGTCAGACACTGGGCAATAAAAGCAATAAAAAACTGGCTGAGCAATAACATCTTTAAACGAGTTCACACACACACATCACCCCCCCCCCCCCCCCCCCCCTCCGGGCCAGTTTGGGAAAAACAGCTTCAAGCATTTTAGTTTTTTTTTTTTTTCACTCACCTTCTTCAGCAGCCAAAAAATGCTGTTTACCAAATGTGTAAAAGCAGAGCTGAGCTTTGTTTCTGCATGTTAATAAGATATTTAAATTCATAGTATCATATTCACTACTATACTGAATGTGAATGTGTGTGTGTGTGTGTGTGTGTGTGTGTGTGTGTGTGTGTGTGTGTGTGTGTGTGTGTGTTAAAGCTGCTCAATTAACCTTTGTGTCGTCCTCCCGGGTCAAATTGAACCTGTCTGTTTTCCTTCCTGTTTTCTTTCCTTCCTTCCTCCCTCCCTTCCGTCCTTCTTTCCTCCATCCTTCATTCCTTCCTCCCTCCCTTCCTTCTTCTTCTTCCTTCCTTCCTTTCCTCCTTTCCTTCCGCCCTACTTTCCTTCCTTCCTTCCTCCCTCTTTCCTCCCTTCCTTTTCTTCCCCCTTTCTTCCTTCCACCCTTTCCTTCCTTCCTCCTTCATTCCTTCCCTCCGTCTTTCTTTCCTCCATCCTTCATTCCTTCCTCTCTCCTTTCCTTCCTTCTACCTCCCTCCTTTCCTTCCTTCTTCCTCCCTCCTTTCCTTCCTTCCTCCTTCCCTCCCTTCTTTCCTTTTCTCCTTTCCTTCCTTCTTCATCCCTTCTTCCCTCCCTCCTTCCTTCTTCCATCCTTCCTTCGTTCCTTCCTTGACTCGAGGACAACAGGAGGGTTAATAAGATATTTAAATTCATAGTATCACATTCACAACTGTACTGAATGTGAATGTGCAGTATATGAGTATATGCATGATGATATGTGCATAGATGTGTGTGTGTGTGTGTGTGTGTGTGTGTGTGTGTGTTAGTGCATGCATGTATGTGTGCAGGTATAAACATTTACACATATCACTGTATGTCACATGGTCTCCCTTTGTGTGTGTGTGTGTGTGTGTGTGTGTGTGTGTGTGTGTGTGTGTGTGTGTGTGTGTGTGTGAATCACTTACTGTTATGCTCTTGCTCCTCCTCTACGTTTCCTAAGACCATGGCCGGGACTCCAAAGGCTGAAGCCAACACCCACACACAGATATTCACCACCTGAAGACACATTACACAACATGATGATGGTGATTACAGAGATGAAACTAGGAAGTTAGCAAACAAGAGCTCATATATAATGCCTATGCTCCCCCCCAAAAAAGTATTTGTGACCAAAAAATCCAAATTAACCTCTACAGTCTACAGTTAGCCAGTTAGCTGAGTTAGCCGCCGAGCTAACCGCCGAGCGGGATCATCCCTATGTTCCCCGGGTCCTATATTCCCCGCTTTGTATGTGATCGGGGAACATAGGGATGATCCCGTCTACAGTTAGCCAGTTAGCTGAGTTAGCCGCCGAGCTAGCAACTGAGTTAGCCGCCGAGCTAGCAGCCGAATTAGCAGCCAAGTTAGCCGCTGAGCTATCAACCGAGTTAGCCGCGATCGGGGAACATAGGACCAGGGGAACATAGGTACACTCCCCCGCCGAGCTAACCGCTGAGCTAGCCGCCAAGCTAGCCGCCGAGTTAATAGCAGAGTTAGCCACGGAGCTAGTAGCCCAGTTAGCGGCAGACTTAGCAGCAGAAAGCTCTCAGACGACATAGTGTCCATGTTTCTGGTAGAGGTGGAAAGAGGCTGATTTTTACACAACTTTGAAGCCTAATTTTATATATTTGGCAATTTTTTTTTATCATTCAAATTTGGCAGGGTGGTTAACAACACACTTTTCTGTGGTATGTCAAACTCAGAACACATATTTATTCTTACTTTACAGACTTTCAATGTTTATCAGTCATAGCTGACCTGTATTTGACAAGTGAAAATATCTAGAGAGACAAACAGCTTATAAATGTGCTAGTAGCTGCTGTAAAAGTGTATTTTTGTTTTCTTTCATCACAGGAACAAAATCTGTCAAGGGCACTGTGAAACTGTCAAATCTCCTCTGCTGCAGTATTTCAGTTGTTTTTTCTTTTTGTCATATTTTCATCAGCTCTTAGAAAAAAAAGGTGCATTTCTTAAGATGTCATCATAAGACAGGAAGTAGTGTTTACTGGTTAAAATGTTGGTGTTAGGAATTGCAGGAATAGCTTGTCATACTGTTTGATGTCTCTAAGGTGTTTCCTTCCTTCTCTCTTCCTCCCTCCTTTCCTTCCTTCTTCCCTTCCTCCCTCCCTCCCTCCTTTCCTTCCTTCCTTCTTCCTCCCTCCCTCCTTCTTCCCTCCTTTCCTTACTTCTTCCCCTCTTTCTTCCTTCCTTCCTCCCTCCCTCCTTCCCTTCCTTCCTTCCCTCCTTTCCTTCCTTCTTCCTCCCTTCCTTCTTTCCTCCCTCCCTCCCTCCTTTCCTTCCTTCATCCTCCCTTCCTTCTTTCCTCCCTCCCTCCCTCCTTTCCTTCCTTCATCCTCCCTTCCTTCCTTCCTCCTCCCTTCTTTCCTTCCTTCCCTTCCTTCCTCCCTCCTTCCCTTCCTTCCTTCTTCCCCCTTCCTTCCCACCTTCCTTCCTCCCTCTTTTCCTTCCTTCCTTCTCCCTCCCTCCCTCTTTTCCTTCCTTTTTCCTCGCTTCCTTCCTTCCTTCCTTCCTTCCTTCCTTCCTTCCTTCCTTCCTTCCTTCCTCCCTCCCTCCCTCCTTCCTTTGATTCCTTCCTTCCTCCCTCCCTCCTTTGATTCCTTCTTCATCCCTTCCTTCCTTCCTTCCTTCCTTCCTCCTTTCCTTCCTTCTTCATCCCTCCCTTCCTTCCATCCTCCCTCCTTTCCTTCCTTGACTAGAGGACAACAGGAGAGTTAAGATTGGTGGTAGAAATTGCAGGAATAGCTTGTCATACTGTTTGATGTCTCTAAGGTGTTTCCTTCCTTCTCTCTTCCTCCCTCCCTCCTTTCCTTCCTTCCTTCCTCCCTCCCTCCTTCCCTCTGCAGGAATAGCTTGTCATACTGTTTGATGTCTCTAAGGTGTTGACACATCCATCACCAGAATACACACCAATTAAAATACACCACAGACTTTACAGGGTCGTGCAGCTCAGTGAAACAACAGCTGTTTGACATGTGATGATGTAATACCTCAGATGTGACCAGACAACCAGAGCCATCAGGTAACACTATGTTCTATTTACAGTCTTATTTAACCCTCCTGTTATCCTTGAGTCAAGAAGAAGGAAGGAAAGGAGAAGGGACGGAGGAAGGGAGGAATAAAGAAGGAAAGAAGGGAGGAAGAAGGAATGAAGGAAAGGAGGGAGGAAGGAAGGCAAGTAGGAAGGAAAGGAGGGAGGACGGAGGAAAGAAGGGAAGGAGGGTGGTAGGAAGGGAAGGAGGAAGAAGGAAGAAAAAAGGGAGGAAGAAGGACGGAAGGAAAGGAGGGAGGTAGGAAGGTGAGAAGGAAGGAGGGAAGGTAGAAGGAAAGGAGGAAGGGAGGAAGAAGGAAGGAAAGGAGGGAGAGAGGGAGGAAGAAGGAAGGAAGGGAGGAAAGAAGGAAGGAAGGAAAGGAGGAAGGAAGGGAGGACAGAGGAAAGAAGGAAGGATGGAAAGGAGGGAGGAAGGAAGGAAAGGAGGAAGGGAGGACGGAGGAAAAAAGGAAGGGAGGAAGGATGGAAAGGAGGGAGGAAGGAAGGAGGGAAGGAAGGAAAGAAGGAAGAAAGGGAGGAAAGAAGGAAGGGAGGATGGAGGAAGGAAGGGAGGAAGGAAGGAAAAGATGGAGGGAGGAAGGAAGGAAAGGAAGGAAGGAACAGTCAAAACAGATGGGTCAATTTGACCCGGGAGGACGACAGGAAGGTTAAACTTTCAGACTCAATATAAACACTGATAATACACATTAAATGTAAAGATACAGGCGGCTTCATATCTGAGGTTATGAACAAAGGAGATGGGTATTGATTTTAGTTTTAACCCTGCTGTTTCTCTCCTGTGGTGATGGACAAACTGTAAAAATACTAATCGGTACTCTGATTGATAACAGACTGTGCTTTGAAGAGGGAGGGAGGGAGAAAGGAAGGAAAGGAGTAAGAAGGAAGGAAACGAGGGAGGGAGGGAGGAAGGAAGAGAGAAAGAAGGAAGGAAGGAAGGAAAGGAGGGAGGGAGGAAAGAAGCAAGGAAGGAAAGAAGCAATGAAAGAAAGGAGGGAGGAAGGAAAGGAGGGAGGAGGAAGGAAAAGAGGGAGGGAGGAGGAAGGGAAGAAGCTAGCTGAGCTAGCAGCTGAGTTAGCAGCAGAAAGCTCTCAGACGTAGCGTCCATGTTTCTGGTAGAGGTGGTGACTTTGATTGACAGGTGACACTTGGTAGGGGGCGGGGCTTCAGCGTTTGGGAGCAGAGAAAGAGGCTGATTTTTACACAACTTTGAAGCCTAATTTCATATATTTGGTGATTTTTTTGAATCATTGAAATTTGGCAGGGTGGTTAACAACACACTTTTCTGTGGTATGTCAAACTCAGAACACATATTTATTCTTACTTTAGACTTTAATTCTCCAGTGTATTTTTTCTACTTTTTAAACCTGACCAGCTGTCTCACCTGCAGATCACACAATCACTGTTAGACAACTTATATCGGTTTCTCTCCTTTTTTTTTCAGTCTTCTAAAGTCTGGTGGACTCTGAGGTCGACGACTGACATCTGATCTGATATCCAACAACTTTCAGAGCAAGAATAAAAAAAGGTGTGAAGGTCGAGGGAGAGGTGAATATCTCACTCTGAAATGAAACACTTTACCTTGGCCTTGTGAGGAGTCCTCATGTCTAGCGCTTTGACGGGGGTGGCAGACGGCCACGTACCGATCCATACTCATCACGGTCAGGGTGAAGGTGCTGGTGAACATGTTGTAGTAATCGATAGACACCACCGTCTTACACAGAGCGTTCCCAAATGGCCAGAAGCCCAGAAACACGTCGGTGCCCTGCAAACATCCGGAGAAAATCACAAGAATGATCAGACATATGTAGAAAGGAAGGAAGGAAAGAAGGAGGGAAGGAAAGGTAGGAAGGAGCTTCTTCTTCTCCTCTGAAATATGAGTGAATAGGACAGTTAATTATTAAATGAAGTGGAAAGAGATCAGTGCAGTGGAGCATGAAAGAAGAGGGAAGAAAGGAAGAAGGAAGGAAAAGAGGGAGGAAGGAGGGAAGGAAAAGAGGGAGGAAGGAAGGGAGGAAGGAAGGGAGGGAAGGAAAGAAGGGGGGAGGGAGGAAAGAAGGACAGAAGGAAGGAAGAAAGGGAGGAAAGGAAGGAAGGAGAGAGGAAGGGAAGGAGGGAGGGAAAGAATGAGAGAGGAAGGAAGGACAGAAGGAGGAAAGAAGGGAAGGAAAGGAGGGAGGGAGGAAAGAAGAGAGGAAAGGAGGGAGGGAAGAAAGGGAGGATGGAGGAAATTAGGAAAGAAGGAAGGAAAGGAGGGAGGGAGGAAGGAAAAGAAGGAAGGAAGACAGGGGGGAAAGAAGGACAGAAGGAAGGAAGAAAGGGAGGAAAGAAGGAAGGAAGGAAGGAAGGAAGGAGGAAAGAAGGAAGGAAGGTGCTGGTGAACATGTTGTAGTAATCGATAGACACCACCGTCTTACACAGAGCGTTCCCAAATGGCCAGAAGCCCAGAAACACGTCGGTGCCCTGCAAACATCCGGAGAAAATCACAAGAATGATCAGACATATGTAGAAAGGAAGGAAGGAAGGAAAGAAGGAGGGAAGGAAAGGTAGGAAGGAGCTTCTTCTTCTCCTCTGAAATATGACTGAATAGGACAGTTAATTATTAAATGAAGTGGAAAGAAATCAGTGCAGTGGAGCATGAAAGAAGAGGGAAGAAGGGAAGAAGGAAGGAAGGAAGGAAGGAGGGAAAAGAGGGAGGAAGGAAGGGAGGGAAGGAAAGAAGGGGGGAGGGAGGAAAGAAGGACAGAAGGAAGGAAGAAAGGGAGGAAAGGAAGGAGGGAGAGAGGAAGGGAAGGAGGGAGGGAAAGAATGAGAGAGGAAGGAAGGACAGAAGGAGGAAAGAAGGGAAGGAAAGGAGGGAGGGAGGAAAGAAGAGAGGAAAGGAGGGAGGGAAGAAAGGGAGGATGGAGGAAATTAGGAAAGAAGGAAGGAAAGGAGGGAGGGAGGAAAGAAGGAAGGAAAGGAGGGAGGGAGGAAGGAAAAGAAGGACGGAAGACAGGGGGGAAAGAAGGACAGAAGGAAGAAAGAAAGGGAGGAAAGAAGGAAGGAAGGAAGGAAGGAGGAAAGAAGGAAGGAAGGTGCTGGTGAACATGTTGTAGTAATCGATAGACACCACCGTCTTACACAGAGCGTTCCCAAATGGCCAGAAGCCCAGAAACACGTCGGTGCCCTGCAAACATCCAGAGAAAATCACAAGAATGATCAGACATATGTAGGAAGAAAGGAAGGAAGGAAAGAAGGAGGGAAGGAAAGGTAGGAAGGAGCTTCTTCTTCTCCTCTGAAATATGACTGAATAGGACAGTTAATTATTAAATGAAGTGGAAAGAGATCAGTGCAGTGGAGCATGAAAGAAGAGGGAAGAAGGGAAGAAGGAAGGAAGGAAGGAAGGAAGGAGGAAAGGAAAAGAGTGAGGAAGGAAGGGAGGAAGGAAGGGAGGGAAGGAAAGAAGGGGGGAGGGAGGAAAGAAGGACAGAAGGAAGGAAGAAAGAAAGGGAGGAAAGGAAGGAGGGAGAGAGGAAGGGAAGGAGGGAGGGAAAGAATGAGAGAGGAAGGAAGGACAGAAGGAGGAAAGAAGGGAAGGAAAGGAGGGAGGGAGGAAAGAAGAGAGGAAAGGAGGGAAGAAGGAGGGAGGGAAGGAAAGGAGGGAGGGAGGCAGGAAAAGAAGGAAGGAAGACAGGGGGAAAGAAGGACAGAAGGAAGGAAGAAAGGGAGGAAAGAAGGAAGGAAGAAAGGGAGGATGGAGGAAATTAGGAAAGGAGGGAGGGAGGAACGAAGGAAGGAAAGGAGGGAAGAAGGAGGGAGGGAAGGAAAGGAGGGAGGGAGGGAGGAAAAGAAGGAAGGAAGACAGGGGGAAAGAAGGACAGAAGGAAGGAAGAAAGGGAGGAAAGAAAGAAGGAAGGAAGGAAAGAAGGAGGAAAGGAAAGAAGGAAGGAGCTTCTTCTCCTCTGAAATATGACTGAATAGGACAGTAAAAGGAGGGAGGAAGGAGAGGAGAGGACAGAAGGAAGGAAAAAGGGAGGAAAGAAGGACAGAAGGAAGGAAGAAAGGGAGGAAAGAAGGGAAGAAGGAAGGAAGGAAGGAGGGAAGGAAAAGAGGGAGGAAGGAAAGGAGGGAGGGAGGGACGGAGGAAAGGAGGGAAGAAAGGGAGGATGGAGGCAATTAGGAAAGAAGGAAGGCAAGGAGGGAGGGAGGAAAGAAGGAGGGAGGGAGGAAGGAAGGAGGGAAGGGAAGGAGGGAGGAAGGAAAGGAAGGAAGTAAGGGAGGAAAGAAGGAAGGAAGGAAGGAAGGAGGAAAGAAGGAAGGAAGGTGCTGGTGAACATGTTGTAGTAATCGATAGACACCACCGTCTTACACAGAGCGTTCCCAAATGGCCAGAAGAAGGAAGGAAGACAGGGAGGAAAGAAGGACAGAAGGAAGGAAGGAAGGAAGGAAAGGAGGGAAGAAGCCCAGAAACACGTCGGTGCCCTGCAAACATCCAGAAAATCAAAAAAAATGATCACATATAGAAAATACAGCTGAAGGGAGAACAAGGAGCTTCTTCACCTCCTCTGAAATATGACTGAATAGGACAGTTAAAGGAGGGAGGAAGGAGAGGACGAGGACAGAAGGAAGGAAAAAAGGGAGAAAGAAGGACAGAAGGAAGGAAGAAAGGGAGGAAAGAAGGGAAGAAGGAAGGAAGGAAGGAGGGGAGGAAAAGAGGGAGGAAGGAAAGGAGGGAGGGAGGGAGGAAGGAAAGGAGGAAGAAAGGGAGGATGGAGGAAATTAGGAAAGAAGGAAGGAAAGGAGGGAGGGAGGACAGAAGGAGGGAGGGAGGAAGGAAGGAGGGAAGGGAAGGAGGGAGGAAGGAAAGGAAGTAAGGGAGGAAAGAAGGAAGTAAGGGAGGGAAAGAAGGAAGAAAAGGAGGGAGGGAGGAAAGAAGGAGGGAGAAGGAGAGAAGAAAGGTAGGACATTAGGAAGAAGGAAGGAAGGAGGGAAGGAAAGGAAGGAAGGACAGAAGGAAGGAAGTAAGGGAGGAAAGAAGGAAGTAAGGGAGGAAAGAAGGAAGAAAAGGAGGAGGAAGGAAAGAAGGAGGGAGAAGGAGAGAAGAAAGGGAGGACATTAGGAAAGAAGGAAGGAAGGAGGGAAGGAAAGGAATGAAGGACAGAAGGAAGGAAGAAAGGGAGGAAAGAAAGAAGGAAGGAAGGAAAGAAGAAGGAAGGAAAGAAGGAAGGAAGGAAAGAAGGAAGGAGCTTCTTCTTCTCCTCTGAAATATGAGTGAATAGCACAGTTAATTATTAAATGAAGTGGAAAGAGATCAGTGCAGTGGAGCATGAAACAGCCAACGACTGTTACAGCCCTGATAATGTCCAGTTGTTGGGAAGGAAGAGAGGAAAGGAGGGAGGGAAGGAAGAAAAGGAGGGAGGAAGAAAGAAGGAGACTGTTACAGCCCTGATAATGTCCAGTTGTTGGGAAGAAAGCAATTATTTTAATCTCTGTCTCTCTTTTATTCCAACACTGAGTGGACTGATGAGCTTTAGTCAGTATGCATGCAGGAGGGAGGAGGAAGGAAGAGAGGGAGGGAGGGAGGGAGGAAGAGAGGGAGGGAGGGAGGAAGAGAGGAAAGGAGGGAGGAAGGAGGGAAGGAAAGAATGAGAGAGGAAGGAAGGACAGAAGGAGGAACGAAGGGAAGTAAAGGAGGGAGGGAGGAAAGAAGAGAGGAAAGGAGGGAGGGAAGAAAGGGGGGACGGAGGAAATTAGGAAAGAAGAAGGAAAGGAGAGAGGAAGCAGGGAAGGAAAGAAAGAGGGAGGAAGGAAGGATGGAAGGAGGAAAGAAGGGAAGTAAAGGAGGAGGGAGGAAAGAAGAGAGGAAAGGAGGGAGGGAAGAAAGGGAGGACGGAGGAAATTAGGAAAGAAGAAGGAAAGGAGAGAGGAAGCAGGGAAGGAAAGAAAGAGGGAGGAAGGAAGGATGGAAGGAGGAAAGAAGGGAAGTAAAGGAGGGAGGGAGGAAAGAAGAGAGGAAAGGAGGGAGGGAAGAAAGGGAGGACGGAGGAAATTAGGAAAGAAGAAGGAAAGGAGAGAGGAAGCAGGGAAGGAAAGATAGAGGGAGGAAGGAAGGAAGGAGGGAAGGAAAGGAGGGAGGAAGGAGAGGAGAGGACAGAAGGAAGGAAAAAAGGGAGGAAAGAAGGACAGAAGAAAGGGAGGATGGAGGAAATTAGGAAAGAAGAAAGGAAAGGAGGGAGGAAGCAGGGAAGGAATGAAGGACAGAAGGAAGGAAGAAAGGGAGGAAAGAAGGAAGGAAGGAAGGAGGGAAGGAAAGGAGGGAGGAAAGGGGGGAGGGAAAGAAGGAAGGAAAGGAGGGAGGAAGGAGGGAAGGAAGGACAGAAGGGGGGAGGGAGGAAGGAAGGGAAGAGGGAAGGAAAGAAAGGGAAGAAGGGAGGGTAGGAAGGAAGAAAAGGAGGGAGGGAAGGAGGGAAGGAAGGAAGGACAGAAGGGGGGAGGGAGGAAGGAAGGACAGAAGGAAGGAAGAAAGAGGAGGAAAGAAGGAAGGAAGGAAGGAAGGAAGGAGGGAAAGAGGGAGGGAGGGAGGACGGGAAGAAGGTAGGGAGGAAAGGAGGGAAGGAAGGAAGGAAGGAAAGAAGGAACAGTCAAAACAGACGGGGTCAATTAGACCCGGGAGGACGACAGGAAGGATCTTTGCAGTTAACACATTTAAACACTTTAGTATGATGTCATATATCTTGCTGCTGATTGGTTGATGATGACCTCACCTGGAAAGGTAGCGTAGCGAGGAACAAGGAGTCAGCCAGAGCCAAGTTAAAGATGTAGATGTTGGTCGCCGTCTTCATCTTCGTGTATCTGCAGAGAGACACACAGGTTGGTTCAGTCTGATGAGGAAGACTCAGATAACCTTCACACACTCATTAACCCTTCCTTCCTTCCTTCCTTCCTTCTTTCCTTCCTTCTGTCCTTCCTTCCTTCCTTCCATCTGTCCTTTCTCCCTCCTTCTCTCTTTCTTTCCTTCCTCTCCCCTTCCCACCTTCCATCTGTGCTTCTTTCCTTCCTTCCTCTTTTCCTTTCTCCCTCCCTCTTTCCCTTCTTTCCCCCTCCCTCCCTTCCTTCCTTCTTCATCCTCCCTTCAAACCTCCCTCCCCTTCCTCCCTCCCTTCCTTCCTTCCTTCCTTCCTCCCTTCCTTCCTTCCTTCCTTCCTTCCTTCCGTTATTTCTGCCTTCCTTCCTCCCTACTTTCCTTCTTCCATCCTTCCTCCTTCCTTCCTTCCTTCCTCCCTTCCTTCCTTCCTTCCTTCCTCCCTTCCTTTATTTCTGCCCTTCCTTCCTCCCTACTTTCCTTCTTCCATCCTTCCTCCCTTCCTTTCTCCCTTCCTTCCTTCCTTTATTTCTGCCCTTCCTTCCTCCCTACTTTCCTTCTTCCATCCTTCCTCCTTCATTCTTTCCCTTCCTTCTTTCCTCTGCCCTTCCTTCCTTCCTCCCTTCCATCCTTTCCTTTCTTCTTCCTTCTATCCTTCTTCCTTCCTTCCTTCCTTCCTTCCTTCCTTGACTCGAGGACAACAGGAGGGTTAACACTCTAATCAAGACTTTGCAGACAATTTAAAATCCAGTGTGCAGTTTGCGTTTGTGTGGCTGCAGGTGATTTAGCTGCTGCTGCTGCTGCTGCTGGTTATAATGAGATTTGGTTTGTGCTTTTATCCAAAGCTCCTTATGGGAAAAAGAAGGAGAAAAAAAAGAAGTTGGTGGCAGCAAAGGGAATGAAACCTCTGAACCTGGCAGTGTAATGATTTGCTTCTACATTCATCTCTAAGGTTTTAAATCCAGTTTAGTAATATTTCATGTATGTTTCTACAGAGAGGGAGTTAAACTGCTCTGACCAAAGAGAGGGAGGGAGGAAGGATGAAGGAAGGAAAGGAGGAAGGAAGGTAGGGAGGGAGGGAGAAATGAGAAGGAAGGAAAGGAGGATGGAAGAAGGAAGGAAAGGAAGGAGGGAGGATGGAAGACAGAAGGAAAGGAGGAAGTAAGGAAGGTAGGAAGGACGGAGAAAGGAAAGAGGGAAGGAAAGCAAGAGAGGAGGTAAGAAGGAAGGACGGAGGAAAGAAGGAAGGAAGGAAGAAAGGAGGGAAGGAAAGGACAGTAAGGAAGGAAGAAAAAGGGGATGGAGGAAGGAAAGAAGGAAGGGAGGAAAGAGAGAGGAGGGAAGGAAGGAGGGAGGAAGGACAGGAAGGAAGGAAGAAAAAGGGGATGGAGGAAAGAAAGAAGGAAGGGAGGGAAGGAAGGAAGGAAGGAACAGTCAAAACAGACGGGGGTCAATTTGACCCGGGGGGACGACACAAAGGTTACTCGCTTGCTGCTCTTCTTCTTCTTCTTCTATTAATATTTACCACCTTGCTGAACAATAAAGCAACCTGCTCATTAAACCGCTGCAGCAGAGTTTCCACTAGTGGTCAGACTCTCCGCAGGGTTTCTCTGTAATTGGGCCGTCGGTGTCGGTCACACGCTAACAAGACTCCACAAAAAAAGAGACACAACAACATTCACTAAAAAAACTAAACCAACTAAACTCTGAGATGATTTCACAGAAGGTTGAAACGATCATCTCTGATTCCTGTCCAGCCAGAGATCCAAATACAAGAAGAGGAAGGTATCACATGTCTACGGATTCATTAAGCTTCCTGTCGTCCTCCAGGGTCAAATTGACCCCATCTGTATAGACTGTTCCTTCTTTCCTTCCTTCCATCTGTCCTCCCTTCCTTCCCTCCTTCTCTCTCGTTCCTCCCTTCCTTCCTCCTTCTCTCTTTCTTTCCTCCCCCTACCTTCCTCCCTTCCTTCTTTCCTCTGTCCTTCTTTCCTTCCTCCCTTCTTTCTTCCCTCCGTCCTTCCTTCCTTTCTTTTCTTCCTCCATTCCTTCCTTCCTTCCTTCGTCCTTCCTTCCTTTCTTTTCTTCCTCCATTCCTTCCTTCCTTCCTTGACTGTAGGACAACAGGATGGTTAAATATCCTTCAGTGTCTTTCCCTCCTTCCGTGTCTTTCCCTCCTTCTCTGTCTTTCCCTCCTTCTCTGTCTTTCCCTCTTTCCGTTTCCGTTTCCCTCCAGGTGATGTCACAGTATTTTATCCACCCAGCTGCAGCCTGATGTGACCCTGCGGTTTGTGTTTCTGCTTTTTATTCCTAAATAAAAAAGAAGAGCGTGCTTGTGCTGTTGCTGTGGTTTTGTTTCTGTCATATTTAATTCTCAGTGATGTGTTGGTGAAGACTGGAGGGAATAATCTCCTCCTCTCCTCTCCTCCTCTCCTCTTCTCTTCTTTTCTTTCTTTTATTATTACATCTAACCAGCTCGTCTCTGCTTCATCGTCGTTTTTTGGTTTGATACAGTAGTTATTATATTTCTGATGTTTTTTGGGTCACACACAAATGTATATACACCCCAACTAAAGAAGAAAGAATGGAAGGGAGGAAAGGAGGGAAGGAAGGAAAGAAAGAAGGAAGGAAGGAAGGTAGAGGGAGGAAGGAAAGAAGGACAGAGGAAAGAAGAAAGGGAGGAAGGTAGGGGGGGAGGAAAGACAGAGGAAAGAAGGAGGGAGGGAGGGCGAGGAAAGAAGGACAGAGGAAAGAAGAAGAAAGGGAGGAAGGTAGGAGGGTGGAAGGAAAGAAGAACAGAGGAAAGGAAGAAAGGGGGATGGAATAAGGAAAGAAGGAAGGGAGGAACGAGAGAGGGAGGGACGGGAAGGACAGGGAAAGGAAGAAAGGGGAATGGAATAAGGAAGAATGGAAGGGAGGAAGGAAGGAAAGGAGGGAAGGGAAGGAAGGAAAAAAGGACAGACGAAAGAAGAAAGGGAGGAAGGTAGGGAGGAGGAAAGAAAGAGAGAAGGAGGGAGGAAGGAAAGGAAGGGAGGAAGGAAAGGAAGGGAGGAAGGAAAGGAAGAAAGGGGGATGGAAGAAAGGAAGGAAGGAGGGAGGGAGGGAAGGCAAGAAGGACAGAGGAAAGGAAGAAAGGGGGATGGAAGAAGGAAAGAAGGAAGGGAGAAATGAAAGAATGGAAAGAAGGAGGGAGAGAGGAAGGACAGACGGAAGGGAGGAAAGAAAGAGAGAAGGAGGGAGGGAGGGAGGGAGGTAGGAAAGAAGGAAAGGAGGAAGGACCAGAGGAAAGGAAGAAAGGGAGGAAGGTGGGGGGAGGAAAGAAAGAGAGAAGGAGGGAGGGAGGGAGGAAAAGAAGGAAGGAAGGAAAGAAAGAGAAAGAGGGAGGTAGGAAAGAAGGAAGGGAGAAAAGAAAGAGAGAAAGAGGGAGGTAGGAAAGAAGGAAGGGAGGAAGGACAGAGGAAGGAAGAAAGGGGATGGAAGAAGGAAATAAAGAAGGGAGGAACGAGAGAGGAAGGAGGGAAGCAAGGGAGGAAGGAAAGAAAGGAACGAAGGAGGGAGGAGGAAGGACAGACAGAAGGAAAGAGAGAAGGAGGGAGGGAAGGAAGGGAGGAAAGAAGGAACAGTCAAAACAGACGGGGTCAGTTTGACCGGGAGGACGACAGGAA
>NC_070581.1:32565458-32590762 GCF_027409825.1 Scomber japonicus | reverse complement strand
CTTTCATGCAAACATTATAAAATGATCCACAGCTCTAGTAAATATCTGAGCATGCAACTTTTTTACATCTTGATATAAAAGTAAAGGAACTGATGTATGGAGTCATTTTCATTTACAGCTATCCCCAATAAATCCAGATGTTGGCTGGTGGGATGACAGCTGTCCAAACTGCCTGGAGGCACCTTCCTCCCTCTCTCCCTCCTTCTTTCCATCCTTCCCTCCTTCCTTCCTTCCTTCTTTCTTCCTCCATTCATTCCTTCTTCCTCCCTTCCTTCTTTCCTTTCCTTCGTTTCTTTCCTTACTTCCCTCCTTCATCCTCCCTTCCTCTTTTCCTTTCTCCTTCCTCCATCCTTCCTTCTTTCCTCCCTCCCTCCTTCTCTCCAACCTTCCTTCCCTCCTTCTTTCCTCCGTCCTTCCTTCCTTCCTTCGTTTCTTCCTCCCTCCCACCCTCCTTCTCTCTTTCTTTCCTACCCCTTCCTTCCTCTCTTCCTTCTTTCCTCTGTTCGTCCTTCCTTCCTCCCTTCCTTCTTCTCTCTTTCTTTCCTCCCATCCTTCTTTCCTCTGTCCTTCCTTCCTTCCTTCATTCCTTCCTTCCTTTCTTCCTCCCTTCCATCCTGCCTTCCTTCCTTCCTTCCTTCTTCTCTCTTTCTTTCCTCCCATCCTTCGTCCCTCCTTTCCTTCCTTCTTCCTCCCTTCCCTTCTTCCTTCCTCCTTTCATTCCTTCTTCCTCCCTTCCTCCCTTCCTTCCTTGATACTTTCATGCAAACATCATAAAATGATCCACAGTTAAAGTTAAAGAACTGATTTATCGAGTCAGGCATATTCAGTCATTTTCATTCCCAGCTATCCCCAATAAATCCAGATGTTGGCTGGTGGGATGACAGCTGTCCAAACTGCCTCGAGGCACAGCTGTATGGATTATTAATAAGCAGACAGATGTTCTGGATCATATCCTGTTATGATTCAAACCAGTAAAAGTCTTAAAGAGGACGACAGTGAATGTAAAGATACTATCTGAAAGAGGATGTTGATGCAATGACACTTCCTTCCTCCTTTCCTTCCTTGTTCCTTCCTTCCTCCGTCCCCTTTCCTTTCCTTCCTTCTTCCTCCCTTTCCATCCTTTCTTCTTCCTCCCTTGTTCCGCCCTTTCTTCTTCCTCCCTTCCATCTTCCTCCCTTTCTTCCTTCCATCCTTCCTTCTTCCTCCCTTGTTCCGCCCTTTCTTCTTCCCTTCCATCCTTTCTTCTTCCTCCCTTCTTTCCTCCTTTCCCTTTCTTCTTCCTCCCTTCAATCCTTCCTTTGTTCCTTACTCCTTTCCTTCCTTCTTTCCTTCCTTCTTTCTCCCTTCCTTCTTTTCCATCCTTCCTTCTTCCTGCCTTCCTCCCTCCCTTCCTTCCTCCTTTCCTCCCTTCCTCCCTCCTTTCTTTCTTTCCCCTTCCCTCTCTCCTTTTCTTGCTTCTTCCTCCCTTTTTTCCTTCCTTCCTCCTTTCCCTCCTTCTTCCTCCTTCTTCCTCCCCCTTTCATTCCTTCTTCCTCCCTTCCATCTTCCTCCTTTTCTTCCTTTCTTCCTCCTCCCTTCCTTCCTCATTTCCTTCCTTGTTCCTCCCTTCCATCTTCCTCCCTTTCTTCCTTCCTTCTTTTCATTATTTTCCTTCCTTCCCTCCCTCCTCCCTCTCCTTTCCTTTCCTTTCCTCCTTCCTTCCCTCATACCTTCTTTACCTTCCTTCGGTCTTTCCTTCCTTCCTTCCTTCCTTTTTCCCCCTTCCTTTCTGGCTTCCTCCCTTCTTTTGTTCCTTCCTTCCCTCATTCATTCTTTTCCTTCCTTCCCTCCCTCCCTCCTTTTTAATGATCCTGCCCAGAAAGAGACTGGAGTAGCAGTGATGAGCGCGAGTGGACACTACAAACACTTCAACACAACCCTTCACTCTCACACACACACACACACACACACACACACACACACACACACACACACACACACACACACACACACACACACACACACAGGTATTATCACTGATTGAATTCATTATCGTGACGCCTCCGTATCTCTCAGTATTATAATATGAGTCAGAGAGGGTTAGAGATGGAGGGTCTCAGAGTCTCAGGGGAAATTCACTGCACTGAATTTATTCCCTGACCTTTGACCCCAAGCTAAATTTACCTGAGCCTCTAATCATGTGTTGATATTTATATTTATATATATATATACTCCCAGCAGTGTTTCATTTACAGTCTCAGAGTGAATATTAAGTGTCAGAAAATGTCCCTAAAGTAACACCTTCAAATAGTTAATAGACGACCATCTAAATAAACTAATATATTCAGAACACAGAAGCAAATCCACTCAGGAGAAGAGCATATGAGGCTTCTTCTTCTTCTTCTTCTTCATAAATGACATGAAATATCTCCCTTTCTTCCTTTGGTCCTTCCTTCCTTCCTTATTTTCCTTCCTTCCTTCCTTCCTTCCTTTCTTCCTTCTTTCCTTCCCTTTTCCTTCCTTCCTCCCTTTCTTCCTTCGGTCCTTCGGCCATTCCTCTTTTCCTTCCTCCCTTTCTTCCTTCGGTCCTTCCTTCGATCCTTCCTTCCTTCCTCCCTTTCTTCCTTCGGTCCTTCCTTCCCTTCCCTTCCTTCGGTCCTTCCTTTCTTCCTTCTTTTCCTTCCTTCATTCCTTCCTTCCTTCTTTTCCTACCTTCCTTCCTTTGGTTCTTTGGTCCTTCCTTCCTTTCCATCCTTCCTTCCTTCTATTCCTTCCTCCTTCTCCTTCCTTCCTTCATTCCTACATTTCGTTTTCCTTCCTTCCTTCCCTTTTCCTTCCTTCTTTTCCTTCGGTCCTTCCTTCCTTCCTTCCTTTTTTTCCTTCTCTCCTTCCCTTTTCCTTCCTTCCTTGCTTCCTTCGGTCCTTCCTTCTTTTCCTTCCTTCCTTCTTCTCCTTTTTTCCTTCCTTCCTTCCATCTTCTCACAGCTTTAGTCTCCTGTATGTATTTATTTACATGAGTAGTTTTATGTATCAGCAGCATAAAGAAGAAGAAGACAGGAGAACATGACCAAGGAGGAGTTTCTAACATTGTTTAGTAAATATCAGTTTACGGTAAACATGACAGCATCTGAAGGATTGTTTCCATCCTCTAATCCTCTCATCCTCTCATCCACCTCTCCTTCCTCCTTCACCTTCTCCTCTCTATTCTAAAATGACTGTTATTAACGTCTCTGTTGTCTCTTGTTGTGAAGAGACAGGAAACGCTGTCACTGTCATACTCGGAAAGTAAAATAAAAAATATGTGAATGTAACAAATAATCAACCTAAATGTCTCAGAAAGACGTTTTTATGAAGCATAAAAGACATCTGGGTTATTTGCTTCCTCCTGGGTCACCTCAATCAGGTTTCAAAAAAAAGAAAAGATGCATATTTGAAATTAATTGGTTTGCTCTTTTATGATTTTCGAGCATTTCTTCAATAACAAATATGCAGTAAAACTTGACTTTGACATCACTGAAATGAGATTAATTCATATGATTTGCTTATAAAAAACACAGACTGAATATTTAAGATTTGTTGTATGTTTTATTAAATATAGGTGTTTATTATGACATGAAGCTAAATCTACCTAAAGTCATATGTTTTGTGGTTGCTAGGAGAGTTTTGTTGTAACTGACCATCACCAAAAAAGTCCATGGTTGAGGTTTGGTTAGATTTAGACTGGGGCTGTCAAATGATTAATTTTTTTAATCGAGATTAATCGCAGAATTTCCATAGTTAATCGCCATTAATGGCGTTTTGAATTGCATGTTTAAAATCCTGTTATTTTCCATTTGAAGGCAGTTTTAAGCCCATAATGTAAAGCATTTCTTACCAGAGTGTCTTAACTGGGAATCAATCACGGCTCTGCTGCGACTCCCACACTCCAAAATGGTCCTTTGGTGGAGCTGAGGCTCGCTTGGCTGCACCTGGGTGTTTAGCGTGGAGGTGCTAACTCAAACTCCACGTACTCCGGTGGTAGTTAAACTCCGTTTGACACAGGTTGCATTTTACTTTTGACTTGTCAACTGAAGCGTCTGGAAGTGTTTTAAAGTTAAACAAGCCGTTCAAAAGTCCAGTAGCTCTCTTACTTTCCATCAGCGCGGTAGGTTTACTGCAGGAGGCCACTTCAAAGCATAGCGCTACAGCTAGAGGAGCCGTCTACGGGGGAGTAGAAGGGACAAAAAGGCTTGCAAATGTTATCACTCACAGACAAAGTATAAAGAAACAATTGTTGGTAGTAAAACTGAAGGAAGTGTCAAAGTCACACTTCAATCTGTCTTCCTTTAACACCTCCCGAACAACATGAAGCTACTTCCACCTTTACTTCAGGGCAATAAAAGACAAACATCATTTTTCTTCTTTCTTTTTTTTCTTTTTTGTGGTGAGGACTGTGGTCTTGACAAATGACAGAAATGATTTTGGCACTGAGCACAAATCTCTCAGCACTGCTAACAGAGCTTCTACCAACAGAGGAAGGAAGGAAGGAAGGAAGGAAGGAAGGGATGAGAAGAGAAGAGAAGACAAGAAGGAAGGAAGGAAGGAAGGAAGAGAAGACAAGAAGGAAGGAAGGAAGAAAGGTACGAAGGAAGAGAAGACAAGAAGGAAGGAAGGAAGGAAGGAAGAGAGGAGTAGACAAGACAAGAAGGAAGGAAGGAAGAGAAGACAAGAAGGAAGTAAAGAAAGGGAGGAAGAGAAGAGAAAAGAAGAGAAGAGATGAAGGAAGGAAGGAAGGATGGAAGGAAGGAAGAGAGGAGTAGACAAGACAAGAAGGAAGGAAGGAAGATAAGAGAAGAGAAAAGAAGAGAAGAGATGAAGGAAGGAAGGAAAGAAGGAAGGAAGAGAGGAGTAGTCAAGACAAGAAGGAAGGAAGGAAGAGAAGAGAAGAGAAAAGAAGAGAAGAGATGAAGGAAGGAAGGAAGGATGGAAGGAAGGAAGAGAGGAGTAGACAAGACAAGAAGGAAGGAAGGAAGAGAAGAGAAGAGAAGAGAAGAGAAGAGAAGAGAAGAGAAGACAAGAAGGAAGGAAGGAAGGAAGAAAGAAAGGTAGGAAGGAAGAGAAGACAAGAAGGAAGGAAGGAAGGAAGGAAGGAAGGAAGAGAAGACAAGAAGGAAGGAAGGAAGGAAGGAAGAAAGGTACGAAGGAAGAGAAGACAAGAAGGAAGGAAGGAAGGAAGGAAGGAAGGAAGGAAGGTTGGAAGGACAGACTGAAGGAAAGAAGGAAGGAAAAGAAGACAGGATGGAAAGAAGGAAGGAAGGAAGGAAGGAAGAAAGAAAGGTAGGAAGGACAGATTGAAGGAAAAGAAGACAGGATGGAAAGATGGAAGAAATGGAGGAAGGGCAGATGGAAGGAAGGAAAAGAAGACAGGGAGGAAGGAAGGAAGGAAGGAAGGAAGGAAGAATGACAGGCTGAATGCTTTACTGACTGACCCTAACCCTTAACCTCCTCCAAGCTAAAAGCCCCTGTGAGTAAAAGTAACATCAAATATAACACAGAGCTTAACTCTCCTGTTGTCCTAAGGTTCAAACTGGATGGAAGGAAGGAAGGAAGGAAGGAAGGGAGGAAGGAAGGAAGGAAGGAAGGAAGAGAAGAAAAGACAAGAAGGAAGGAAGGGAGGAAGGAAGAGAAGAGAAGACAAGAAGGAAGGAAGGAAGAGAAGACAAGAAGGAAGTAAAGAAAGGGAGGAAGAGAAGAGAAAAGAAGAGAAGAGATGAAGGAAGTAGGAAAGAAGGAAGGAAGAGAGGAGTAGACAAGACAAGAAGGAAGGAAGGAAGAGAAGAGAAGAGAAAAGAAGAGAAGACAAGAAGGAAGGAAGGAAGAGAAGAGAAGAGAAAAGAAGAGAAGACAAGAAGGAAGGAAGGAAGGAAGGAAGGAAGGAAGGAAGGAAGGAAGAAAGAAAGGTAGGAAGGACAGATTGAAGGAAAAGAAGACAGGATGGAAAGATGGACGAAAGGGAGGAAGGGCAGATGGAAGGAAGGAAAAGAAGACAGGGAGGAAGGACAGATGGAAGGAAGGAAAAGAAGACAGGGAGGAAGGACAGATGGAAGGAAGGAAAAGAAGACAGGGAGGAAGGACAGATGGAAGGAAGGCAGGCTGAATGCTTTACTGACTGACTGACTGACCCTAACCCTTAACCTCCTCCAAGCTAAAAGCCCCTGTGAGTAAAAGTAAGGTTCAAAGACAAGACGATAAGACAAGAAGGAAGGAAGGAAGAGAAGACAAGAAGGAAGGAAGGGAGGACGGAAGGAAGAGAAGAAAGGTAGGAAGGACAGATTGAAGAAAAGAAGGAAGGAAAAGAAGACAGGATAGGGAGGAAGAAGGAAGGGTGGAAGGGAGGAAGAAGGAAGGAAAGGAGGAAGGAAGGGAGGAACAAGGAAGGATGGAAGGGATGAAGAAGGAAGGAAGGAAGGAAGGAGGGAAGGAGGGAAGGGAGGAAGAAGGAAGGAAAGGATGGAGGAAGGAAGGAGGGAAGGGAGGAAAAAAGGAGGGAAGGAAAGAAAGAAAGGACAGAGGAAGGAAGGATGGAAGGGAGGTAGGAATGAAGGAAAGGAGGGAGGAAGGAAGGATGGATAGAAGGGAGGAAGAAGGAAGGAAAGGAGGGAGGAAGAAGGGCAGATGGAAGGAAGGAAAAGAAGAAGAAGGAAATTGGGCCTGTTTTGACCTCTTGGTGGGCCGGTTCTGTTTGACACTCCTGCTTTACATCCTCCCAAGTACGGACTTTATATGTACTTCTGTTCATCACACACACACACACACACACACACACACACACACACACACACACACACACACACACACACACACACACACACACACACACACACACACACACTGAATAATAAAGTGTCAGCAGGAGAGACATAATTCTATTTGACTACATTCTTGAAAAGCATCAGTTGAAAGTAATTTCCCCTGATGCCGTTACCGTTAGCGACGCTGTGAAAAGACAGAGAAGAGACAGTCATTGTGTCTGAAACGTCCTCTCTACTTTCTCTTCTTACATCTTTTTATCTTTTTATCTTTTTTATTTTAAATCAAAGGCAAGTCGCACTCATTCCCAACGACTGGCAAAATCTCACTCTATGATTCTGTCTATCCTTCTATCCTTCCTTCTTCCCTCCCTCCTTCTGTCCTTCCTTCCTCCCTCCCTCCTTCCCTCCCTCCTTCTCTCTTTCTTTCTTTCCTCCCCCTACCTTCCTTCCTTCCTCCCTCCCTCCTTTCCTCCCCCTACCTTCCTTCCTTCCTCCCTCCCTCCTTTCCTCTCCCTATCTTCCTTCCTTCCTTCTTTCCTTTCCTCCCTTCTTTCCTTCCTCCCTCCCTCCCTCCTTCTTTCCTTCTCTCCCTCCTTCTCTTTTTCTTTCTTTCCTTCCCCTACCTTCCTTCTTTCCTTCCCTCCCTCCTTCTCTCTTTCTTTCCTCCCTTCCTTCTGTCCTTCCTCCCTCCCTCTCTCCTTCCTTCGTTCCTCCCTCCCTCCTTTCCTCTCCCTATCTTTCCATCTTCCTTCCTTCCTTCTTTCCTTTTCTCCCTTCTTTCCTTCCTCCCTACCTCCCTCCTCCCTTCCTTCCTTGACTCAAGGACAGAGAGGAAAAAGAAGAGAAGCAAGTCCGATCTTGTTATTCATCCTTTTCTTTTTCCTCCTCCTCTCAGTTGGAGTAAAAATGTCTTATTTGTGTCCTTATCCGACATCGACTTTTCAAAATATGAAAAGACAGAGAAGAGACAGTCATTGTGTCTGAAATGTCCTCTCTACTTTCTCTTCTTACATCTTTTTATCTTTTTTATTTATTTTTTTTAAATCAAAGGCAAGTCGCACTCATTCCCAAGGACTGGCACAATCTCACTCTATGATTGAAAAGTTACAAGTTACATCTGTATGAATCAAAACATGAAAGAAGGAAAATGCTCCCTGTGACTCCAGGAAGAGAGCAGAGATAGAAAACTGAAGATCAATTTAAAATAGAGAATGCGTTGATGCCGATTCATACAAACAAAAGGCTCGTTTTTTGTTTTTTTCTTGTGTTCAGTCCCCAAAACCCAATAACACAACATAAAAGCACTCAGATCTTCAGTAATCTGCTCCCAAACGCTGAAGCCCCGCCCCCTACCAAGTGTCACCTGTCAATCAAAGTCACCACCTCTACCAGAAACATGGACGCTACGTCTGAGAGCTTTCTGCCGCTAACTCAGCTACTAGCTCGGCGGCTAACTCAGCTGCTAGCTCGGCGGCTAACTCAGCTGGTAGCTCGGTGTCTAACTCGGCGGCTAACTCAGCTGGTAGCTCGGCGGCTAACTCAGCTGGTAGCTCGGCGGCTAACTCGGCGGCTAACTCAGCTGGTAGCTCGGCGGCTAACTCGGCGGCTAACTCAGCTGGTAGCTCGGCGGCTAAATCAGCTGGTAGCTCGGCGGCTAACTCGGCGGCTAACTCAGCTGGTAGCTCGGCGGCTAACTCGGCGGCTAACTCAGCTGGTAGCTCGGCGGCTAACTCGGCAGCTAACTCAGCTGGTAGCTCGGCGGCTAACTCGGCGGCTAACTCAGCTGCTAGCTCGGCGGCTAACTCAGCTGGTAGCTCGGCGGCTAACTCGGCAGCTAACTCAGCTAACTGGCTAACTGTAGACTGTAGTAGTATTAGTGTGTGATGAATGTATTTCTACCTCTACAGCAGCAGGGGAGGGTTTATGCTAATCACTAAATCCTGAACACAGAAATGTTGAAACACAGTTTGTGAAGCCTAGCTCCACAATTCAAATCTAAATGGTTGAAATGCTTTTTACACCTTTTTTTTAAAGAAATACATTTATGACCTATTTAATGTGTTTAGAAGTCTTTAAGAGAAGTATATTGCATGCTTTGCAGTTTAAAGTAACTCCTTATTTATCCTTTACTATCAGCTATCCATATAAGGCAAGAAATGTGAAGTCATAGCTCATGTGTAGATAAGTGAATCTTCTTGTACTGTAATTTATCTCATGGTTATTGTTTAGTTCAGACAGTAACTCGTAGAGTGAGACTCTCATCTCATGTCTCTGGTATTCAAAGAAAGGTCCCTGAAATAAAACATCAAGTGTGTCTTTGTTTCTCTTGAACTTTAAAGAAAGGGAACACGCTGTCCTGTGCATCTAAAGCAAAAACTCATTTTCATTCAAGGGCCACATACAGGAAGGAAGGAAGGAAGGAAGGAAGGAAGGATGGAAAGATGGAAGAAAGGGAAGAAGGGCAGATGGAAGGGCTTCTCTTCCTTCCACCTGTCCTTGCTCCCTTTCCTCCTTCCTTCCATCTTTTCTTCCTGTATTCTTTTCTTTCCCTCTTTTCCTTCCTTCCTTCCTTCCTTCCTTCCTTCCTGTCTTCTCTTCTCTTCCTTCCACCTGTCCTTGCTCCCTCTTTTCCTTTCTTCCTTCCTTCCTTCCTTCCTTCCTTCCTTACACCTGTCCTTGCTCCCTTTCCTCCTTCCTTCCATCTTTTCTTCCTGTATTCTTTTCTTTCCCTCTTTTCCTTCCTTCCTTCCTTCCTTCCTTCCTTCCTGTCTTCTCTTCTCTTCCTTCCACCCGTCCTTGCTCCCTCTTTTCCTTTCTTCCTTCCTTCCTTCCTTCCTTACACCTGTCCTTGCTCCCTTTCTTCCTTCCTTCCTTCCATCTTTTCTTTCCCTCTTTTCCTTCCTTCCTTCCTTCCTGTCTTCTCTTCCTTCCACCTGTCCTTGCTCCCTCTTTTCCTTTCTTCCTTCCTTCCTTCCTTATACCTACCCTTTTCAGGTATAAAGTATAACTGGTAATAAAAGTAATAATTTACGGCGGTGACATCACAGATCATATCTCGCTGTTTTATAATAAGCCTTATTTTCCTTCCTTCCTTCCTTCCTTCCTTCCTTCCTTCGCTTCCTTCCTTCCATCTGTCCTTCCTACCTTTCTTCCTCCCTGTCTTCTTTTCCTTCCTTCTTTCCTTCCATCTGTCCTTCCTATCTTACTACCTTTCTTCCTCCATGTCTTCTTTTCCTTCCTTCCTGCCCTTCTTTCCTTTCTTTCATCTTTCCATCCTGTCTTCTTTTCCTTCCTTTTTTCCATCCATGTGTCTTCCCTTCCTTCCTTCCTTCCTTGTTGTTTTCTCTTCTCTTGCTTCCACCTGTCCTTGCTCCCTTTCCTCCTTCCTTCCATCTTTTCTTCCTGTATTCTTTTCTTTCCCTCTTTTCCTTCCTTCCTTCCTTCCTTCCTTCCTGTCTTCTCTTCTCTTCCTTCCACCTGTCCTTGCTCCCTCTTTTCCTTTCTTCCTTCCTTCCTTCCTTATACCTAACCCTTTTCAGGTATAAAGGAAAACTGGTAATAAAAGTAATAATTTACCCACTGATCATTTATTACCTCACATAATGACAGTAGTTTTGATTAAGGATGCTTCCCTCTGTCCTTCCTTCCTTCATTCTTGTCTTCTCTTCCTTCAATCCGTCCTTGCTCCCTTCCTTCCTTTCTTCCACCTTTCCATCCTGTCTTTTCTTCCTTCCTTCCTTCCTTCCTTCCATCTGCCCTTCTTCCCTTCCTTCCTTTCTTCCACCTTTCCATCCTGTCTTTTCTTCCTTCCTTCCTTCCACCTGCTCCCTCCCTCCCTTCCTTCAACCTGTCCTTGCTCCCTCCCTTTCTTCCTTCCTTCTTTCCATCTTTCCATCCTGTCTTCTTTTCCTTCCCTCCTTCCTTCCTTCCTTGTTGTCTTCTCTTCTCTTCCTTCCTTCCATCTGCCCTTCTTCCCTTCCTTCCTTTCTTCCTTCCACCTGTCCTTGCTCCCTTTCTTTCTTCCTTCCTTCCTTCCATCTTTTCTTCCTGTCTTCCCTTCCATCCTTAGTTCCGTCCTTCCTTCCTTCCTTCCTTCCTGTCTTCTTCTCTTCTCTTACTTCCACCTGTCCTTGCCCCCTTTCTTCCTTCCTTCCTTCCTTCCTTCCACCTGCTCCCTCCCTCCCTTCCTTCCACCTGTCCTTGCTCCCTCCCTTTCTTCCTTCCTTCCATCCTTCCTGTCTTCTTCTCTTCTCTTACTTACACCTGTCCTTGCCCCCTTTCTTCCTTCCTTCCATCTTTCCTTCCTTCCTTCCTTCCTTCCTTCCACCTGCTCCCTCCCTCCCTCCCTTCCTTCCACCTGTCCTTGCTCCCTCCCTTTCTTCCTTCCTTCCGTCCTTCCTTCCTTCCTTCCTTACTTCCTTTCATGTGGCCCTTTAAGATTTACGGCGGTGACATCATCATTTAGAAAGCACAGATCATATCTGGCTGTTTTATAATAAGCCCCGCTGATAATTTATTACCTCACATAATGACAGTAGTTTTGATTAAGGATGCATTTACACGCTCACTATTTAAAGGAAGGAGGGAAAAAAGAAAAAGGCAATCAATACATGTGTCCTCAGGGTTTGGGCTGTGGGCTGAATTTAGAGTTTCCTGTCTGCAAACTTCTCTCAAGGTTCTTCATCGGGGTCAAAGAACTTTATCACTGCATCTAATTCAGAGGTGTCAAACTCAAATTTGATCTCATGTGGGCCGGATCATTAAAAAGATGGAAGGGAGGAAGGAAGGAAGGATGGAAAGAAGGGAAAAGTGATAGGAAGGAAAGAAAGGAGGGAAGGAAGGAAAGACAAAAGGAAGGAAGGAAGGGAGGGACGGAGGGAGGGAGGGAGGGAGGGAGGGAGGGAGGGAGGGAGGAATGAAGGAAGGTAATGGGAAGGAAAGAAAGAGAGAAGGAAGGAGGGAAGGAAAGAAAGAAGGAGGGAGGGAGGAAGGAAGGACAGAAGGAAGGAAGAAAGGGGGATGGAGGAAGGAAAGAAAGAAGGGAGGAAAGAGAGATGAAGGAAAGAAAGAGAGAAGGAGGGAGGAAAGAAGGAAGGACGGAGGAAAGAAGGAAGGAGGGAGAAAGGAAAAGAGGAAGGGAGCAAGGAAGAAAAGAAGGACAGAGGAAAGAGAGAAGGGAGGAAGGAAAGGAAAGAAGGAAGGGAGGAAGGAAGGAAGGAAGGAAGGAAGAAAGGAAGGAAGGACAGAAAGAAGGAGGGAGGAAGGAAGGAAGGACAGAAGGAGGAGGGAAGAAAGGGGGATGGAGGAAGGAAAGAAGGAAGGGAGGAAAGAAGGAAGGAGGGAGAAAGGAAAAGAGGAAGGGAGCAAGGAAGGAAAGAACGACAGAGGAAAGAGGGAAGGGAGGAAGGAAGGAAGGAAGGAAGGAAAGAAAGAGAGAAGGAGGAAGGGAGGAAGGACAGATGGAAGGAAGGAAGGGAGGAAAGAAGGAACAGTCAAAACAGAAAAACTTCTCTCAAGGTTCTTCATCGGGGTCGAAGAACTTTATCACTGCATCGAATTGGTTTGTCTAAATAATGTATTTCCTCCAATAACAAGTTTTATATCATTTGAAATGACATTTGCATAATTTTTTTATCAAAAGTAAGACTGAATGCTCCTGAAAATGTCAAATGGTGTAACCACAAAAGAATGATGAATATTAAATGGGAAGGAGGAAGGAAGGAAGGAAGGAGGGAGGAAGGACGGAAAGGAGTGAGGGAGGGAGGAAGGAAGAAGGAAGGAAGGGAGAGGAGGGAGAGGAGGGAGGAATGAAGGAAAGGAGGGGGGAAGGAAGGAAGGAAAGGAGGGAGGGAGGGAGGGAGGGGGGGAGGGAGGGAGGAAGGACGGAAAGGAGGGAGGGAGGAAGGAAAAAGGAAGGAAAGGAGGGAGGAAGGAAGGAAGGAAAGGAGGGAGGGAGGGAGGGAGGAAGGAAGGAAGGAAGGAAGGAAGGAAGGAAGGAAGGGAGAAAGGAAGGAAGGGAGAAATGAAGGACAGAAGGATGGAAGGGAGAGGAGGGAGGAATGAAGGAAAGGAGGGGGTAAGGAAGGAAAGAAAGAAAGGAGGAAGGAAGGGAGGAAGAAGGAAGGAAAGGAAGGAAGGAAGGGAGAAAGGAAGGAAGGGAGAATTGAAGGACAGAAGGATGGAAGGGAGAGGAGGGAGGAATGAAGGAAAGGAGGAAGAAGGAAGGAAAGGAGGGAGGGAGAAAAGGAGGGTTGAAGGGAGGAAGAAGAAAGGAAAGGGGGGAGAAAGGAAGGACAGAAGGATGGAAGGGAGAGGAGGGAGGAATGAAGGAAAGGAGGGGGGAAGGAAGGAAAGAAAGAAGGAAGGAAGGAGGGAAGGAAAGAAGGAAGGAAGGAAAGAAAGAGAGAAGGAGGGAGGAAGGACAGACGTAAAGAAGGAAGGAAGGAAAGAAGGAACAGCCAAAACAGATGGGGTCCATTTGACCCGGGAGGACGACAGGAAGGTGTTGCCCTGACTGAATCACTAACGAGTGATACTGCCCCCCCCCCCCTCCCTCCTTCATGTCACTAACGAGTGATACTGCCCCCCCCCCCCTCCCTCCTTCATGTCAGACTCAATCAGAGGTTTCATCATCAGTATTCACACGTTAGCATGATTCAAACAGGTTTACACATTATATTAATAACACATGTTCCCAATGCTAATGCACCAGTTAGATGAGCAGTGATGTGCTAATGAGGCTTTATGCTAAGTCACTCAGGTTCCTTCCTTCCTTCATTCATTCATTCATTCCTTCCTTCCTTCTTACTCCTTTCCTTCCTTCCTTCCTTCCTTCATTCCTTCCTTCCTTCCTTCTTACTCCTTTCCTTCCTTCCTTCCTTCATTCATTCCTTCCTTCCTTTCCTTCCTCTCTCTTTCCTCCCTTCCTTCTTTCCTTTTTCCATCCCCCTTCCTTCCTTCCTCCTTTCTGTACTCCCTCCCTCCTTACTCCTTTCCTTCCTTCCTCCCTCCCTCCTTCTTTCCTCCCTTCCTCCTACCTTCTTTCCTTCCTCCATCCCCCTCTTTCTTCCTTCCCTTCCTCCTACCTTCTTTCCTTCCTCCTTACTCCTTCCTTCCTTCATTCATTCCTTACTCCATCCCCCTTCCTTCCTTCCTTACTCCTTTCCTTCCTTCCATTCCTTCCTCTCTCTTTCCTCCCTTCCTTCCTCCATCTTCCTTTCTTCCTTCCTTCCTCCCTCCCTCCTTCTTTCCTTACTCCATCCCCATTCCTTCCTTCTTTCCTCCGTTCCTCCCCCCTTCCTCCTGTCCTTCCTTAACCTGAGAACAACAGGAGGGTTAAAATAGTATAAATCAGAGAGTAGAGCAGAGGGAGAATATCTTGGCTCCCCTGCAGCTGCTCGGACTTTATCACCAACCTTTGATGAGGACACTCGGTCTTTACCTGCTTGTGTCTGACACAAAGCCTGAGCTGTAAAGCCTTGCAGGACTCAGGTTCCTTCCTTCCTTCATTCCTTCCTTCCTTCCTTCTTACTCCTTTCCTTCCTTCCTACCTTCATTCATTCCTCCCTCCTTACTCATTTCTTTCCTTCTGTCCTTCCTTACTCCTTTCCGTCCTTCCTTCCCTCCTTACTCCTTTCCTTCATTCATTCCTTCCTCCTTACTCCTTTCCTTCCTTCCTTCTTCCCTCCCTCCTTACTCCTTTCCTTCCTTCCTTACTCCTTACCTTCTTTCCTTCCTTCCTTCCATACTCCTTTCCGTCCTTCCTTCTTTCCTTCCATACTCCTTTCCTTCCTTCCTTCCCTCCCTCCTTGCTCCTTCCTTCCTTCCTTCTTCCCTCCCTCCTTACTCCTTTCCTGCCTTCCTCCCTCCTTACTTTCCTTCCGTCCTTCCTTACTCCTTTCCGTCCCTTCCTTCTTTCCTTCCTCCATCCCCCTTCCTTCCTTCCTTCCTTCCTCCCTCCTTCTTTCCTTCCTCCATCCCCATTCCTTCCTTGTTTCCTCCCTTCCTCCCCCCTCCCTCCTTTCGGTCCTTCCCTCCTTCCTCCCTTCCTCATCCCTTCCACCTGTCCTTCCTTAACCTGAGGACAACAGGAGGGTTAAAATAAGCCCAGTATAAATCCCAGAGTAGAGCAGAGGGAGAATATCTTGGCTCCCCTGCAGCTGCTCGGACTTTATCACCAACCTTTGATGAGGACACTCGGTCTTTACCTGCTTGTGTCTGACACAAAGCCTGAGCTGTAAAGCCTTGCAGGACTCAGGTTCCTTCCTTCCTTCATTCATTCCTTCCTTCCTCCTTACTCCTTTCCTTCCTTCCTTCCTTCATTCAGTCCTTCCTTCCTTCCTCCTTACTCCTTTCCTTCCTTCATTCATTCCTTCCTTCCTCCTTCCTCCTTTCCTTCCTTCCTTCCTTCATTCATTCCTTCCTTCCTCCTTACTCCTTTCCTTCCTTCCTTCATTCATTCCTTCCTTCCTCCTTTACTTCCTTCCTTCATTCATTCATTCCTTCCTTCCTCCTTTACTTCCTTCCTTCATTCATTCATTCCTCCTTCCCTCCTTTCCTTTCTTTCTTCCTTCGTTCTTTCCTTCCTCCATCCCCCTTCCTTCCTTACTCCTTTCCTTCCTTCCTTCCTTCCTTCCTCCCTCCTTCTTTCCTTCCTCCATCCCCATTCCTTCCTTGTTTCCTCCCTTCCTCCCCCCTCCCTCCTTTCGGTCCTTCCCTCCTTCCTCACTTCCTCACCCCTTCCACCTGTCCTTCCTTAACCTGAGAACAACAGGAGGGTTAAAATAAAATAAGCCCAGAGTAAATCAGAGAGTAGAGCAGAGAGAGAATATCTTGGCTCCCCTGCAGCTGCTCGGACTTTATCACCAACCTTTGATGAGGACACTCGGTCTTTACCTGCTTGTGTCTGACACAAAGCCTGAGCTGTAAAGCCTTGCAGGAGTCCAGAAAAGGTTTCATGATAACACACACAGCATATTTTACCCGGAGACAGCAGTCAGCAGTCATCAGGCGGGCTGCTCTGATGCTTTTGGCGGAGCTGTGAACAAGGCTGAACACGCTCAGCTCTTCCTGGTTTATAGAAGAATCATTCATTATTTACAGGCTGCAGACTGACTGCATCACTAAACTGCTGCGTGGGAGGGAGGGAGGGAGGTGTTCGTATGTAGGCTCTGTGTGTGTGTGTGTGTGTGTGTGTGTTCCTTCCTTCCCTCCTCTCCCACCCCTGACTCCTTTCCTTCCTTCCTTCCTTGCTCATTCTTGCCTCCCTTCTTTCCTTCCTTCCTTCCTTCCTCCCCCCGACTCCTTTCCTTCCTTCCTTTCTTCCTCCTCCCTTCCTGCTTTCCTTCCTTCCTTCCTTCCTTCCTTCCTCCTCTTCCCCCTTCCTCCCTTCCTTCCTTCCTTCCTTCCTCTTCCCCCCTACTCCTGTCCTTCCTTCCGTCCTTCCTTCATCCTACCTTCCTCCTCCCTTCCTTCCTTGCAATGAAAAGGCTGTCGAATGAGGAGCTCTTCCAGGCTGAAGACTGACTGTGTGGGAGGGAGGTGTTTGTATGTAGGCTGTGTGTGTGTGTGTGTGTGTGTGTGTGTGTGTGTGTGTGTGTGTGTGCGTGCATGTTCATACAGCTGCTGACAGCGGCAGAGGGGATGACAGAATGGGAGGTGAGGCTCTAATGAACATCTCATCCCGAGGTTCAGTCCTCCTTCCATCCTTCCTTCTTTCCTACCTTCCTTCCTTCCTTCCTTCCTTCCTCCTCCCTTCCTTCCTCTTCCCCATACTCCTGTCCTTCCTTCCTTCCTTCCTTCCTTCCTTCCTCCTCCCTTCCTCCCTTCCTTCCTTCCTCTTCCCCCCTACTCCTGTCCTTCCTTCCGTCCTTCCTTCCTTCCTTCCTCCCTTCCTTCCCTCCTCTTCCCCCTACTCCTTTCCTTCCCTCCTTTCTTCCTTCCTTCATCCTACCTTCCTCCTCCTTTCCTTCCTTCCTTCCTTCCTTGCAATGAAAAGGCTGTCGAATGAGGAACTCTTCCAGGC
The DNA here is from genome assembly GCF_027409825.1 of Scomber japonicus. Classification (NCBI taxonomy): domain Eukaryota; kingdom Metazoa; phylum Chordata; class Actinopteri; order Scombriformes; family Scombridae; genus Scomber; species Scomber japonicus. The sequence goes on along the minus strand of NC_070581.1, from coordinate 32,573,968 downwards.
TGCAGACCGACTGTGTGGAGGGAGGTGTTTGTATGTAGGCTGTGTGTGTGTGTGTGTGTGTGTGTGTGTGTGTGTGCATGTTCATACAGCTGCTGACAGCGGCAGAGGGGATGACAGAATGGGAGGTGAGGCTCTAAGGAACATCTCATCCCGAGGTTCAGTCCTCCTTCCATCCTTCCATCCTTCCTTCTTTCCTACCTTCCTTCCTTCCTCCTCCCTTCCTTCCTTCCTTCCTCCTCCCTTCCTTCCTTCCTTCCTCTTCCCCCTACTCCTTTCCTTCCCTCCTTTCTTCCTTTCTTCCTTCCTTCCTCCTCCCTTCCTCCCTTCCTTCCTTCCTTCCTTCCTCTTCCCCCCTACTCCTGTCCTTCCTTCCGTCCTTCCTTCCTTCCTTCCTTCCTTCCTTCCTTCCTTCCTTCCTTCCTTGCAATGAAAAGACTGTCGAATGAGGAGCTCTTCCAGGCTGCAGACTGACTGTGTGGGAGGGAGGTGTTTGTATGTAGGCTGTGTGTGTGTGTGTGTGTGTGTGTGTGTGTGTGTGTGTGTGTGTGTGTGTGTGTGTGTGTGTGTGTGTGTGCATGTTCATACAGCTGCTGACAGCGGCAGAAAGGATGACAGAATGGGAGGTGAGGCTCTAATGAACATCTCATCCCGAGCTTCTAGCCGTTACATCGTCAGATCTCAGCTCGTGATAATGAGCGCAGCGTGAGACCCTCTGCATGCATGCTGGAGGGTGCTGGAGGGTGCTCTTGTGTACCAGAGGGAGTCGAGGCCTTCATGTGTCTTTATGAAGGGTCCTCTCTGCTTCTAGGAGTGTGAGGGTCCACATTATATCCAGTGTTGCCACAATCATCAGGCTGAAGCTGATTTCATTTTAGCTCTAACTCTGTAAATAAACCACTTTATCCACATTTCTAACCTTTTTAGGAAGAAAGTAAAGTAGCCCTTTAGATCCACAATGTGACGCTAATTTGTCCAAATAACACCTGTTTAAAGTTTTGTTCCTGAGAATTCAGAGCCGCTCAAGTTAGCCGTAGTGAGTAACGCACTTCCTGTCATTTTCACAAAATAAAACAGGGAAGGGAGGAAGGAAGTGAGGAAGAAGGAAAGAAAGGAGTGAGGGAGGAAGGGAGGAAGGAAGGAGGAAAGGGAGGAAAGAAGGGAAGAAGAAGGAAGGAAAGGAGGGAGGGAGGGAGTCCGTTGCCTTTTATTATTAAGAAAACCATAACTATAGAATTGGTGCTTTTATTTTGAAAACAGGAAGTGAATATACCCTCGCAGTAGCTAACTTGAAACCACCATTTTTTTTTCAGAAGTTGCGTTGCATCTTGGGTAATGTGAGTGTGAGTAGCAGCGTTGCATCTTGGGTAATGTGAGTGTGAGTAGTAGCGTTGCATCTTGGGTAATGTGAGTGTGAGTAGTTGCATTGCATCTTGGGTAATGTGAGTGTGAGTAGTTGCGTTGCATCTTGGGTAATGTGAGTGTGAGTAGTAGCGTTGCATCTTGGGTAATGTGAGTGTGAGTAGTAGCGTTGCATCTTGGGTAATGTGAGTGTGAGTAGCAGCGTTGCATCTTGGGTAATGTGAGTGTGAGTAGTAGCGTTGCATCTTGGGTAATGTGAGTGTGAGTAGTAGCGTTGCATCTTGGGTAATGTGAGTGTGAGTAGTAGCGTTGCATCTTGGGTAATGTGAGTGTGAGTAGTAGCGTTGCATCTTGGGTAATGTGAGTGTGAGTAGTAGCGTTGCATCTTGGGTAATGTGAGTGTGAGTAGCAGCGTTGCATCTTGGGTAATGTGAGTGTGAGTAGTAGCGTTGCATCTTGGGTAATGTGAGTGTGAGTAGTAGCGTTGCATCTTGGGTAATGTGAGTGTGAGTAGTAGCGTTGCATCTTAGGTAATGTGAGTGTGAGTAGTAGCGTTGCATCTTGGGTAATGTGAGTGTGAGTAGTCAGCTCTTGATGCATACTCTGCATTTCTGGAGAATCTAGTAAACCATCCAGGAACTTCTCACATACTCTAAATCACTACACAGTTAAACACACTACATACTTCACATGACGTCAGAGTTAGTACGAGTAGTAGGAAAGGATGAGGTTTAGAACAGACTCAGGGTCACAGCCATCTCATGTTCCCGTTTTATTAACCATCTGTTTGGCCGTGACTGTATTGTACTGTATGTGAAAAGAAAAGAGGAGAGAAGAAGTAAATGTTCACTGGTGTGGAGGTGTAAAACATTCAAGTGGCCTTAGGAGGTTGGAAGGGTGATTAGATGGTGTAATTGAAAAAGCAGAGGTGCGTGGTCTGATTCCTTGACCTGACTTCAAATTAATTCCCTCAGTTGATAAAAGGAGAAGCCTCATAGCAGGAACTGAACCTGAGAGAAAACCAACAGTCCTCAAGTCTCCTTAATCCTCCTGTTGTCCTCGAGTCAAGGGAGGAAGGGAGGAAAAAGGAAAGGAGGGAGGGAAGAAGGGAGGAAGAAGGAAGGAAGGAAGGAAAGGGGATGGAGGGACAGACGGAACCAGGAAGGAAGGAATGCTCTGAGTGTGAGATAAAGTTGTTGCAGCTTTTTAAAAAACTGTATTTTCATTTATGTTAAACTCTGGAATAAAGCCAGATAAGATTTTTTTAAAGTTCTCTTGAGAAACTTTCACAGCAGTTTTGATAGTTTCCACTTTTCATTTTTTTATTAAGTAATTTATGTATTGAATGGTTCCTGATGGCAGCAGGTAAAGGTTGGGTGGTTGGATGGTTGGAAGGTTGGATGGATGGATGGATGGATGGGTGGCTGGGTGGTTGGGTGGTTGGGTGTTTGGGTGGTTGGATGGTTGGATGGTTGGGTGGTTGGGTGGTTGGGTGGTTGGATGGTTGGATGGTTGGATGGCTGGATGGCTCGATGGTTGGGTGGTTGGGTGGTTGGATGGTTGGACGGCTGGACGGCTGGATGGTTGGATCGTTGGGTGGTTGGGTGGATGGATGGTTGGGTGGTTGGGTGGTTGGACGGTTGGATCGTTGGGTGGTTGGGTGGATGGATGGTTGGGTGGTTGGGTGGTTGGGTGGATGGATGGTTGGGTGGTTGGACGGTTGGATGGATGGGTGGTTGGGTGGTTGGGTGGTTGGATGGATGGGTGGATGGGTGGTTGGGTGGTTGGATGGTTGGATGGTTGGTTGGTTGGGTGGTTGGGTGGTTGGGTGGTTGGATGGTTGGATGGTTGGGTGGTTGGGAGGTTGGGTGGTTGGGTGGTTGGATGGTTGGGCGGTTGGGCGGTTGGATGACTGGATGGTTGGATGGTTGGGTGGTTGGGCGGTTGGGCGGTTGGATCGTTGGGTGGTTGGGTGGTTGGGTGGCTGGATGGTTGGATGGTGGGATGGTTGGATGGTTGGATGGTTGGGTCGTTGGGTGGTTGGATGGTTGGAAGGTTGGGTGGTTGGATGGTTGGATGGTTGGGTGGTTGGGTGGTTGGGTGGTTGGGTGGTTGGGCGGTTGGGCGGTTGGGCGGTTGGGCGGTTGGGCGGTTGGGCGGTTGGATGGTTGGCTGGTTGGATGGTTGGATGGATGGTTGGATGTTGGATGGTTGGGTGGTTGGAAGGTTGGAAGGTTGGGTGGTTGGGTGGTTGAGTGGTTGAGTGGTTGGGTGGTTGGGTGGTTGGGTGGTTGGGTGGTTGGGTGGTTGGATTGTTGGATTGTTGGATTGTTGGATTGTTGGGCGGTTGGATGGTTGGGTGGTTGGGTGGTTGGGTGGTTGGGTGGATGGATGGTTGGATGGATGGGTGGTTGGGTGGTTGGATGGCTGGATGGCTGGATGGTTGGGTGGTTGGGTGGTTGGCTGGTTGGGTAGTTGGGTGGTTGGATGGTTGGATGGTTGGAAGGTTGGGTGGTTGGATGGTTGGGTGGTTGGGTGGTTGGAAGGTTGGGTGGTTGGGTTGTTGGATGGTTGGAAGGTTGGATGGTTGGATGGTTGGATGGTTGGAAGGTTGGGTAGTTGGATGGTTGGATGGTTGGGTGGTTGGGTGGTTGGATGGTTGGGTGGTTGGGTGGTTGGGCGGTTGGGCGGTTGGGTGGTTGGGTGGTTGGGTGGTTGGGTGGTTGGATGGTTGGAAGGTTGGGTGGTTGGATGGTTGGATGGTTGGGTGGTTGGGTGGTTGGGTGGTTGGGCGGTTGGGCGGTTGGGCGGTTGGGTGGTTGGGGTGGTTGGGGTGGTTGGGGTGGTTGGGGTGGTTGGGGTGGTTGAGTGGTTGGATGGTTGGGTGGTTGGATGGTTGGATGGTTGGATGGTTGGGTGGTTGGATGGCTGGATGGTTGGATGGCTGGATGGCTGGATGGCTGGTTGGATGGTTGGATGGTTGGGTGGCTGGGTGGTTGGATGGTTGGGTGGTTGGGTGGTTGGACGGTTGGGTGGTTGGACGGTTGGGCGGTTGGATGGTTGGGTGGATGGATGGTTGGATGGATGGATGGATGGATGGTTGGATGGTTGGACGGTTGGATGGTTGGATGGTTGGACGGTTGGATGGTTGGATGGCTGGATGGTTGGGTGGTTGGGTGGTTGGATGGATGGTTGGATGGTTGGATGGCTGGATGGTTGGGTGGGTGGTTGGGTGGTTGGATCGTTGGGTGGTTGGGTGGTTGGGTGGTTGGGTGGTTGGACGGTTGGATGGTTGGTTGGACGGTTGGGTGGTTGGGTGGTTGGATGGTTTGGTGGTTGGATGGTTTGGTGGTTGGGTGGTTGGATCGTTGGGTGGTTGGATCGTTGGATGGTTGGGTGGTTGGATGGCTGGATGGTTGGATGGTTGGACGGTTGGATGGTTGGGTGGTTGGGTGGTTGGGTGGTTGGATGGTTGGGTGGTTGGGTGTTTGGATGGGTTAGGGTGGTTGGGTGGTTGGGTGGTTGGACGGTTGGACGGTTGGGTGGTTGGGTAGATGGACGATGGACGGTTGGATGGTTGGATGGTTGGGTGGTTGGTTGGATGGTTGGGTGGTTGGTTGGGTGGTTGAGTGGTTGGATGGATGGATGGTTGGGTGGTTGGATGGTTGGGTGGTTGGGTGGTTGGGTGGTTGGATGGTTGGAAGGTTGGGTGGTTGGGTGGTTGAGTGGTTGAGTGGTTGAATGGTTGGATGGTTGGGTGGTTGGATGGTTGGGTGGTGCAGTAGATGTGATAACTGCCTCTCTGCTTTGGTTTGATGCTTCTCATTTTACACTGCAGGGGTTTATTTACCGAGTCAGATAAGAAGTCAGAAAGCACTCGTGATAATTTACTGTTGGAGTCTCGCTGCAGTTTAAAAAAAAAGATGTGCAGAATTTGCTGCATTAAGCAAAGATGGAGGAGGAGGAGGAGGAGGAGGAGGAGGAAGAAGAAGAAGATATCATTAATTAAGAGCAAAAAATAAGTATTACATCACTTTTTACTGAGCTAACATCATTAACCCTCCTGTTGTTCTCGAGTCAAGGAAGGAAGGGAGGAAGAAGGATGGAAGGGAGGAAGGAGAGGAGGAAGGAAGGAGGGAGGAGAGGAGGGAGGAGAGGAGGGAGGAAGGAAGGGAGGAAAGGAGGGAGGAAGGAAGGAAGGACAGGAGGGAGGAAGGAAGGGAGGACAGGAGGGAGGAAAGGTGGAAGGAAGGATGGATGGGAGGAAAGAAGGAAGGAAGGAAGGTAGTAAGGTAGGAGGGAGGGAGGGAGAAAGGAAGGGAGGAAGAAAGGAAGGAACAGTCAAAACAGACGGGGGTCACTTTGAGACGGGAGGACGACATGAAGGTTAATTAACGTGCCCTTTTCTTCTCATTTCCTCCCTTCCTTCCTTCTTCCCTTCCTCCCTTCCTTCCTCTCTTTCTTTGTTTTTATGCAACAAACTGACCGACTTCATTCTTGCATTAAACCCAAACTGCCCTCTTCTCTCTCTCTCTCTCTCTCTCTCTCTCTCTCTCTCCTCTCTCTCCTCTCTCTCTCCTCTCCTCTCCTCTCTCTCCTCTCTCTCTCTCTTCTCTCTCTCTCTCTTTCTCTCTCGGACTATCTCCTGTCTGGATCCACTTTCCCTCCGTAAGTCATCATCTCACCGATCATCACACTATTGTTCTGAGGGCACGGACGTAATCATGTGTGAAATGAGTTTGGATAGGGTTTGATGCTGCTGCTCCGTGTCTCCATGGCTAAAATCAAAGCCCGTCTAATTACTTTGTGGAGGAGACGAGAGAGAGGGGGAGAGAGAGAGAGAGAGAGAGAGAGAGAGAGAGAGAGAGAGAGAGAGAGAGAGAGAGAGGCGGACCGACGACCTGTGGCCCGTTTATCTGCTCTAATCAGAATAATCTGAGAGGAGGAAATTACCTAAAGATGAATGTATTGTTATTATTAATAGTCATATTATAAACTTAAACTGGCACCTTGATGAGATAATAATACACACATAATGTTTGCCACTATTCCTTCTTTCCTTCCTTCCTTCTTTCTCTCTTTCCTTCCTTCCTTCTGCTTTCGATTAGGGCTGTCAGCGTTAACGCGTTAATCGTGATCAGATTAATGCAATCCATAACGCGTTAATTTTTTTTAATCGCATTTTAATGTTGCAAGCCTTTTTGTCCCTTCTACTCCCCCGTAGACGGCTCCTCTAGCTGTAGCGCTATGCTTTGAAGTGGCCTCCTGCAGTAAACCTACCGCGCTGATGGAAAGTAAGAGAGCTACTGGACTTTTGAACGGCTTGTTTAACTTTAAAACACTTCCAGACGCTTCAGTTGACAAGTCAAAAGTAAAATGCAACCTGTGTCAAACGGAGTTTAACTACCACCGGAGTACGTGGAGTTTGAGTTAGCACCTCCACGCTAAACACCCAGGTGCAGCCAAGCCAGCCTCAGCTCCACCAAAGGACCATTTTGGAGTGTGGGAGTCGCAGCAGAGCCGTGATTGATTCCCAGTTAAGACACTCTGGTAAGAAATGCTTTACATTATGGGCTTAAAACTGCCTTCAAATGGAAAATAACAGGATTTTAAACATGCAATTCAAAACGCCATTAATCGCAATAAACTAAGGAAATGTTGCGATTAATCTCGATTAAAAAAATAATTTGTTGTTTTGGCTGTTTGACAGCCCTACTTTCGATATATATTGGAACTTGGTCTCACAGTCTTCTGCACAAAAGGCACATTTTACACCTCTAAGTTGCACACAGTGGATATAATATGCCAAAGTTCAGTTTTGCCTGCAGGTTAATTTAATGCCACATTTTCATTTTAACCTTTAACACCATTGGTCCTGTAGAGAAATGCCATAGGTTAGGTTTAGATCATGATTTGGGTTCAAACATTAAAATGCTGTAAAAATGTCAAAAATGTCAAAAAATGTCAGACATGACCTTAAACAAATCTCTATTTTAACGGCTGCTCATGACAGTCACACTGTGCATCGGAGAGCTCAAACAGTCTCCTGCTGCTTTTCAGCTTTGTCACCAGATGATTATCCATTATTATCTATTTCCATTATTATCTACTTCTTCCACTACAGCAAGAAAAACGTCCATTCTGTTGCAGAAAGTTATGGTGACACTTTTTTTGTTAGAGAAGCTTTTGAATCATCTCTCTACTTCAGCCCTTCCTTCCTTCCTTCCTTCTCTCCTAAATTCCTTCCTTCCTTCTCTCCTAAATCCCTTCCTCATTCCTTCCTTTCTCCTGTCCTTACTCCTGTCCTTCCTTCCTCCTTTCCTTCCTCCCTTCCTCTTTTCCTCCCTCCCTCCCTTCCTTCCTTTCTTCCTTGACCTGAGGACACCAGAAGGGTTAACAGGCAGAACCAGACTCAGAGTGGGAGAACATCTGCCTCGACCGGTTGGTGTAGAGAGGAGAGAGGAAGAGGAGAGAGAGGAACGATATGAGTCCGAACGTTTGACTTGTACTCTCTATGTCAGACCCTCAGAGTCCACAGTGCAGCCCAGAGCTCAACACTGTCAGCTCGACTGCCCTCAAGTAATAACTTTGATAGAGACTGATGGACCGTGTGTGTGAAGTGAAATCTCTTAACTTCTTCTCTGGAGGGCTCGGATGTGTTAAAACCATAGACTGTATAAAAGAAATGGACGTAACATCCATGATGACGTCACCCATTGGTTTGTGGACTGCTGCTCGGAAGCCAATAGTTTCTAATCTAGGCAGCGCCATCTTGAAAATTTCAGGTGCATGCTGGGAAAAATAAAAACACGGATTCTACTTATATGGGCATGAGGCGGAGCGGGGAGGTTGCTATGGTTACGAGGGCTGGATCTCGAGGACATTGGGCAATCAACCTGTCAATCAGGACGTAGCCACGCCCTAATGCATACCCTGCTTTATCGTCACATATAAAATCAGGGAGGCCAAAATGTCCCAAATGAACATCATACTGCATTGAAGAAGGCTTTAAACTAGCGATTGAGACCATAAACACATTTTGAAAACGTTTACTGAGGTTAGAAATCAAGTGAGAAGTTGGTGAATTCTCCATTGACTTGTATAGAGACGGTCGCCCCCTGGTGGCCTTTTGATAGAATGCAGCTCTAAGT
>NC_070581.1:32537958-32560458 GCF_027409825.1 Scomber japonicus | reverse complement strand
CCTCTTCCAAAAGAAACCCCTAAGATCTTTGAAGTCAGTGCTTAAAACAATCGTACATTATCACTCTGCACATTCTGCTCAGTCACACACTGAATGATGCATGTAACATGGATGAGCTGCATGGATGAACTACGAGTCTTTACTCACACACGCCGCTCCTCTCGCCCACGCCTATCACTGCTGCTTTCACACTCACAGATCACTCAGGAGCTGCACTGATGAACAGATATATCCGATAAAGAGATGAGATAAACGCTCCGGCTCCCGCTGCATGTCAGACCCTCTGAATGACTCTACATATGATGACATCACTGGAGCTGGAGCTGGAGCTGGAGCTGGAGCTGGAGCTGGAGCTGGAGCTGGAGCTGGAGCTGAAGCTGAAGCTGGAGCTGGAGCTGGAGCTGGAGCTGGAGCTGGAGCTGGAGCTGGAGCTGGAGCTGAAGCTGGAGCTGGAGCTGGAGCTGGAGCTGGAGCTGAAGCTGGAGCTGGAGCTGAAGCTGGAGCTGGAGCTGGAGCTGCTTTCTGACTGAAAATGACTCCTTACATTCATTTTAGTGTAATTTCAGTGTCACCTCAACTGCCATTATCACAGGTGTGGCTTTATAAAGGGTAAAAAAATCCCCCCCGTCGCCCAGCCTCTCTGGATACCCTGTGTCAGAGTTGCATTTTGTCCATTTTTAAACTTAAAATCTCAGAAAAACCTCATAAAACCGAACGTAAACTGACTTTCTGCGATGCATTTCTATGGATGTGCAAGCAGAGAATGTCCGAGTGTATGGAAATGGCTATGGAAGTCCGACACAGAATCTGCATAATAATACAACTTCTAGCCTTTCAAAATAAAACAACCCGTGCAGCCTCCCGATCGTATTTCAGCAACAAACAGGAATAAAACAGATAAAGACTCCATCTAGCTACGTAGCTACTGACACATGACATCAGCACAAACATCTAAGAAAAGTTTAGTTGTGCTGCTACTACAGTAATTACGGTAGACTAAAGGCACTCGTTCGGATTTAATTGGGCTGCCGTAATTACTGTATTAACAGTGCAACTTCATTTTAAAAGGCAGATTTCTGACGGACCCGGTGGAAATCCCCAGTCAGTAGGCAAATGTGGCTCCTTTTATTTCTCTCACATTTTGCATTTAGCAATTTTCTATGTAATCAAAAAAAGCTGTCAGAGAATAAAATGAATAATAAGTAAAGTGTGAAATCTAAGCAGATACTTGACGAGTCTCTCCAAGTTATCTTGAAAAGCAAATTGAAAAAAAAAAAAAAAAACGGTGCTTTGCATTAAAAAAACACAACAACTGTTCATTTGTTCATTTCTTGTATTGGTTGCTATGGATACCAGGATAAAACATGCATGGCTAACAAGGAGAGTTTTAATTAGTAAATATATAAAACCATGTGAGGTCAAAGGTCAACTACTTAAGATGTGGCCCCTGCATGAGTTCCTGAAGTTCACAGTCCTCATTAACACTTACACCTCTCCTCCATGAAAGAAGAGAGAGAGAGAGAGAGAGAGAGAGAGAGAGAGATAGAGACAGAGAGACAGAGAGAGAGAGAGAGAGAGAGAGAGAGAGAGAGAGAGAGAGAGAGAGAGAGAGAGAGAGAGAGAGAGAGAGAACTGCAGAGATGATGAAAATGAAGATGACAACAAAGATCAAAAGAGAGAGAAGATGGATAATGAGGAAGAAAAAAAAGAAGAAAAAGATTATCCTGCCTCTTCTTATTTTCCTCTCCCCTCCATCTGATTTTTTTCCTTTCTTTTTTCCTCCCCCTTTCTTTTTCTTCTGACCACTTCAATACACACAATACACAGCCTCCACTGATCAGGTCTGAACAAGAAATCTGCTGCATAGTTTAATCTTCATGTCACACAAAGAGAGACAGAGAGAGAGAGAGAGAGAGAGAGAGAGAGAGAGAGAGAGAGAGAGAGAGAGAGAGAGAGAGAGAGAGAGAGAGAGTGAGTGTGGGAGAGAGAGAGAGAGTGATAGATAGATAGATAGATAGAGAGATAGAGAAAGATAAAGAGAGAAAGAAAGAAATAGTAAAATAGTAATGTTATGCTTTACAACAAATTTTACATAATTTATCAAGTATTTAAGTATTTAGAAAAGATTTAGTTGAGCCCAGAGTTCAAACTAAACATGATGAAGCAGCTTTTAGCTGTTATGCTGCACACAACTGGAACAAACTACCAGCAGAACTGAAATCAGCCCCAACTGTGAACACTTTTAAATCCAGGTTAAAAACATTTCTCTTCTCCTGTGCTTATGATTGAGCTCTTCTAAAGCACTTTACATTTTAATCTTTCATTTGCACTCTATGTCCTTTTAATGATTTTAAAGCTAATTCATTATTTTATGCTGCAATCATTTTATTTATGTCTTTCTATTTTTCTGTACTTTGTTTTTATTATGGGGGGGGGGGGGTGTGGGGGGGGGGGGTTAATTATATGTTTTAAGTTTCTCAAATTACATGTTTTTCTGTTTTATGTAAAGCACATTGAATTGCCATTGTGTATGAAATGCGCTATATAAATAAAACTGCCTTGCCTTGCCTTGCCTTCCTCCCTCTCTTCCTTCCTTCCTTGACTCAAGGACAACAGGAGGGTTAACACATCCGAACCCTCCAGAGAAGAAGTTAAGAGATTACCCTTCACACACACGGTCCATCAGTCTCTATCAAAGTTATTACTTGAGGGCAGTCGAGCTGACAGTGTTGAGCTCTGGGCTGCACTGAGGACTCTGAGGGTCTGATTCTGCCTGAGGTTTCTTCCTGTTAACATCATAGACTGTATAAAAGAAATGGACGTAACATCCGTGACGTCACCCATTGGTTTGTGGACTGCTGCTCAGAAGCCAATAGTTTCTAATCTAGGCAGCGCCATCTTGAAAATTTCAGGTGCATGCTGGGAAAAATAAAAACACGGATTCTACTTATATGGGCATGAGGCGGAGCCATGGGCGGAGCGGGGAGGTTGCTATGGTTACGAGGGCTGGATCTCGAGGACATCGGTCAATCAACCTGTCAATCAGGACGTAGCCACGCCCTAATGCATACCCTGCTTTATCGTCACATATAAAATCAGGGAGGCCAAAATGTCCCAAATGAACATCATACTGCATTGAAGAAGGCTTTAAACTAGCGATTGAGACCATAAACACATTTTGAAAAAGTTTACTGAGGTTAGAAATCAAGTGAGAAGTTGGTGAATTCTCCATTGACTTGTATAGAGACGGTCGCCCCCTGGTGGCCTTTTGATAGAATGCAGCTCTAAGTTACTTCCTGGTTGGCTTCATTTCAGAGGACCGGATGTTGGGTCTCTTTAAAATTAAAACCTGAAGAGTTCGGTTCAGACCTGCTCTATGTGTAAAGTGCCTTGAGATGACTTTGTTGTGATTTGGCGCTATAAAAATACATTTCCAATTCAACTCACTTTTTATTAATTTAACTGGAACAGGAAGTCACGAGTGCCAAAGTCAGTAGCCTACCGTTTAAAAAAAAAAAAAAAACAGGTTTGAGATGAATTACAGGACTTTTGATTCATTACGATGGAAATGAAGGAAGTCAAATATAATATAATCATTACGCAGCGCTCTCACAGACCTGACATGATGATGATGAACATGACTGGTACTTTATCTTAAAGGACTCCCACCAAACATCTACTAATGGCTAAGAGCTCAAGCTGATGCATTTCTGTCATAAAGGTTTGACTGAGCAGCATAAAGTCTGTCTTATTTCTTCAAAATCCATTTTTTTGTACCCTTCATTCTTATAGTCTAAACCAGCGTTCCTCAAATACAAATCTTAACCCTTAAACAGACAACGTGCACCAGGAGATACAGACTCTTTAACCTTCCTGTTGTCCTCCCGGGTCCTTCCTCTGTCCTTCCTTCCTTCCTTCATCTGTCCTTCCTTCCTTCCTTCCTTCATCCGTCCTTCCTTCCTTCCTTCCTTCCTTCCTTCCTTCCTCAGATCTAAGTTCAGCTGTTAGGGTAAATGTTCCCTCCTTCTGTCCTTTCTTCCTTCCTTCATCTGTCCTTCCTTCCTTCCTCCCTCCTTTCCTTCCTTCTTACTCCCTTCCTTCCCTTCCTCCCTCCTTTCCTTCCTTCTTCCCTCCTTTCCTTCCTACCTTCCTTCCTTCCTCCCTCCTTTCCTTCCTTCTTCCCTCCTTTCCTTCCTTCCTTCCTTCCTTCCTCCCTCCTTCCTTTCCTTCCTTCTTCCTCCCTTCCTTCCCTTCCTCCCTCCTTTCCTTCCTTCCTTCCTACCTTCCTTCCTTCCTCCCTACCTTCCTTCCTTCCTCCCTCCCTCCTTCCTTTCCTTCCTTCTTCCTCCATTCCTTCCTTCTTCCCTCCTTTCCTTCCTTCCTTCTTTCCTTCATTCCTTCCTTACTTGAGGTGCAAATGACATAACTAGTAAGGTCTGTTTAAGGGTTAAAGGTCCTCAAATTTTTTTTCTCAATGGGTCAAAGGTCCGTTTATTAGTCGGTCAAGCCACAACTAATCAATGTATCCACCACCAACTAACTTAATAATACAGTAGTACAAAATGTCCTTTTCATAAAAACAAAAAAATCTAATAAATACTCAAAAATAAAACTTACTTTTTTCGTTTTAACATAAATTCAAATAAATACTTTTACAAAAACAAAATAAAAAAAAAACACTTTTCTTTTTAAATACAGACACAAAGGACACAAGAAAAGAGGAAAGAACTGTAGAGCTGTTCTTAGTGCTGTGCATCAAAAGTGACTCAAGTATAAAGTAAAAATGTGGCTCGCGCTGCAACTACACATGCTCAACAAGTCACAGCCTATTAGCGCATTGTTGCCATGGAGACCAAAATACACACGGTGAAGGACTGGAGTCACACATCCATACCAGCGATAAAACGGATAATTCCCACTCGCGCGAACACTCCTATTTAACCCTTAAACAGACAACGTGCACCAGGAGATACAGACTCTTTAACCTTTGTGTTGTCCTCCCGGGTCCTTCCTCTGTCCTTCCTCTGTCCTTCCTTCCTTCCTTCCTTCCTTCCTTCATCTGTCCGTCCTTCCTTCCTTCCTTCCTTCCTTCCTTCCTTCCTTCTTTCCTCAGATCTAAGTTCAGCTGTTCCCTCCTTCTGTCCTTTCTTCCTTCCTTCATCTGTCCTTCCTTCCTTCCTTCCTTCCTCCCTCCTTTCCTTCCTTCTTCCCTCCTTTCCTTCCTACCTTCCTTCCTTCCTCCCTCCTTCCTTTCCTTCCTTCTTCCTCCCTTCCTTCCCTTCCTCCCTCCTTTCCTTCCTTCTTCCCTCCTTTCCTTACTTCTTCCCTCCTTTCCTTCCTTCCTACCTTCCTTCCTTCCTCCCTCCTTCCTTCCTTTCCTTCCTTCTTCCTCCCTTGCTTCCTCCTTTCCTTCCTTCTTCCGTCCTTTCCTTCCTTCCTTCTTTCCTTCCTTCCTTCCTTCCTTACTTCATTCCTTCCTTACTTGAGGTGCAAATGACATAACTAGTAAGGTCTGTTTAAGGGTTAATAATAATATTTTATGCAAGATTTTTCTTTTTTTTAGATTAGACCAGGGTCCACAGAGAGTTGTTCCACGGTCCGGATGTTTGAGGGTCTCTGTTCTGAGGTATATTTTCTTACTAAAACCTCACTGAACTTGTCCTCTTAGTAGCCTGTATGTGTGTTTACAGCAGGTTGCTTTATCTTGCTGCTGCAGTTTGGCTGATTTCAAATGTCTGGACTCCACTGATTCATAGACAGAGAAACAGGAGAACAGGACTCGAGCTGCTGCTGCATGTCTGTCATAAAGGCTTGTTAGTTATCCAGGTTCACTCAGGGTCATAAAGCCTACCTCATTCCTTTCAATATCTTATAGTCTAAGACAGGGGTGTCAAACATGAGGCCCGTGGGCCAGAACCGGCCCGCCGAGAGGTCCAATCCGGCCCAGTTTCCTTCTTCCTCTTTTCCTTCCTTCCTTCCGTCTGTCCTTCCTACCTTTCTTCCTCCCTTCACCCCTGTCTTCTTTTCCTTACTTCCTTCCTTCCTTCCTTGCATCTTCCCTTCTTTCTTTCCATTTTTCCATCCGGTTTTCTTCTCCTTCCTTCCTCCCTGTCTTCTTTTCCTTCCTTCCTTCCATCTACCCTTCCTTCCTTCCTTCCTTTCTTCTTTTCCTTCCTTCCTTCCTTCCTTCCTTCTTTGCATCCTTCCTTCCATCTTTCCATCCTGTCTTCTTTTCCTTCCTTCCTTCCATCTTTCCATCCTGTCTTCTTTTCCTTCCTTTCCTTCCTTCCTTCCTGTCTTACCTTCCTTCCTTCCTTCCTTCCTTCCATGTTTTCATCCTTCCTTCCTTCCTTCCTTCCATCTTTCCATCCTGTCTTCTTTTCCTTCCTTCCTTCCATCTTTCCATCCTGTCTTCTTTTCCTTCCTTCCTTCCTTCCTTCCTTCTCCTTCCATCTTTCCATCCTTCTTGTCTTCTCTTCTCTTCCTTCCATCTTTCCTTCCTGTATTCTTTTCCATCCTATCTTCTTTTCCTTCCTTCCTTCCTTCCTTCCTTCCATCTTTTTAATGGTCCGGCCCACATGAGATCAAATTGGTCTGTATGTGGCCCTTGAATGAAAATGAGTTTGACTCCTCTGGTCTAAGATATATTTCCTTCCTACAGTCTCAGTGAGAATAGAGCAGTACTATTAAAGTTGAGACAGACTCTGAGATGAGTTCAGGGACTTCTGATTCATTACAAAGAAAATGAAGGAAGTGAGAAGTGACACAATCATTACGCAGAGCCTTCACAGACCTGACATGATGATGATGAACATGTCAGGGTACGAGTGATGGAAGTCTGCAAAGGCTCAGTCCATAAGTCTGGAGGCTAGACGCTGTTATATGCATCCTTCCTTCCTTCCTTCCTTCCTTCCTCCCTTCCTCCCTTTCTTCCTTCCTCCCTTTCTTCCTTCCTTCCTTCCTTCAGTCCACAAGTCTGGAGGCTAGACGCTGTTATATGCATCCTTCCTTCTTTCCTTCCTCCCTTCCTTCAGTCCACAAGTCTGGAGGCTAGACGCTGTTATATGCATCCTTCCTTCCTTCCTTCCTCCCTTCCTTCCTTCCTCCCTTCCTTCAGTGCACAAGTCTGGAGGCTAGACGCTGTTATATGCATCCTTCCTTCCTCCCTTCCTCCCTTCCTCCCTTCCTCAGATGGAAGCTGATTTAGAGTTAACAGTATGTTGATGTGACCCTTCTTCCACCTGTTTCCAATCAATGCTGCTTTCTCTTCTATCATTACTGCAGTCTGACCCTTTAGTGCCTACAGCCAGACTTTCCTTCCAAGCAGTGATAAATCAGCCACTTAGCTCAAAGCTGCAGCAGCACCAGCAGCAGCAGTAGGAGTATTAGTAGTAGAAGTTGGGTCGAATCAAGGTTGGAGCGCAATCTCATCACAAACAAAACCCACTTCAGAGTTTGTTTGGCCGAGTCCGCCTCCTCTAAAGGTTTCTCAGTGATGTTGGTTAGGTCTAGGAGAATGATTGCAGAGTTCAGACCTGCTCAAATCAATCAGAAGAAAAAGAGGAAAATGAACCAGAGTCTGATTTTTTTTAACCAGACTGAAAGATCTAAAGAGCCTCCTGTTGTCCTCGAGGCAAGGAAGGAAGGGAGGAAGAAGAAGGAAGGAAAGGAGGTAGGAAGGGAGGAAGAAGGAAAGATGGAAAGGAGGAAGGAAGGGAAGAAGAAGGAAGGAAGGAAGGAAAAGAGGAAGAAGGAAGGAAAGGAGGTAGGAAGGGAGGAAGAAGGAAGGATGGAAAGGAGGGAGAAAGGGAGGAAGGAAGGAAAGGAGGGAGGAAGAAAAGGATGTAAGGGCAGATGAAAGAAGGAAGGAAGGATGGTAGGAGGGAAGGAGGAAATAAGAAAGGGAGGGAGGAAGGAAGGAAGGACGGACGAAAAAGAAAGGAAGGAAGGAAGGAAGGAAGGAAGGAAGGAAGGACGGACGAAAAGGACGGAAGGGCGGACGAAAAAAGGAAGGAGGAAATAAGGAAGGGAGGAAGGAAGGGAGGAAGGAAAGACAGAGAGAAGGAGGGAGGGAGAAAGAAAAGATGGAAGGAAGGAAGGAAGGAAGGAAGGAAGGAAGGAAGGAACAGTCAAAACAGACGGGGTCAATTCTACCCGATGCCAATATTGTGCATTGAAATGAAAAATGAATAAAGAAAGACACAAAGAGCTGCAGTGTGTATGTCCAGAAAATATGCAAATGAGTGTGTGTGTGTGTGTGTGTGTGTGTGTGTGTGTGTGTGTGTCTGTGATATAGAGACAGAGAAGTCATGTGATAACCGGCTATATTTAGGGTCTGTTGGTGTCTCACACACACACACACACACACACACAGACACACACACACACACACACACACTGTTCTCTGTACGAGGGATTGATTTGCAGTGCAGAGTAAATGGCCTCATAATTCACCGTGGTCATTAGGAAGGAGGAAGGCACAGTCATTACCCTGTCTCACACGCACACACACGCACGCACGCACGCACGCACGCACGCACGCACGCACACACACACACACACACACACACACACACACACACACACACACACACACACACACACACACACACACACACACACACACACACACACACACACACACACACACACACACACACACACACACACACACACACACATCATCCATTTAGCTGCAGAGTTCTTCAGGTCACAGGGTCAAAAACTAGCAGATATGACATGACAGGACAGGTAGAAGGAAGGAAGGAAGGAAGGAAGGAAGGAAGGAAGGAAGGAAGGAAAGAACAAAGGAAGAAAAGGAGGAAAGGAGGAAAAAGCAAGGAAGGAAAGATGGAAGGAAGAAAGGAAGGACAAATGGAAGGAAGGAAAGATGGAAGGAAGAAAGGAAGGAAGGAAGGAAGGAAGGAAGGACGGACAGACGGACGGACGGACGGACGGACGGACGGAAGGAAGGAAGGAAGGAAGGAAGAAAGGAAGGACGGAATGAAGGAAGGAAAGAACAAAGAAAGAAAAGGAGGAAAGGAGGATAAAGGAAGGAAGGAAGGAAGGAAGGAAAGAAGGAAGGAAGAAAGGAAGGAAAGATGGAAGGAAGAAAGGAAGGAAAGATGGAAGGAAGAAAGAAAGAAAAGGAGGAAAGAAGGATAAAGGATGGAGGGAAGGAAGGAAGGAAAGATGGAAGGACATATACACACATCATCCATTTAGCTGCAGAGCTCTTCTAGTCACAGGGTCAAAAACTAGCAGATATGACAGGACAGCTTCCTGTTCGCTCCCTGTCAACCACTCACATATGGATGACATGATGACACGTGTGTGTGTGTGTGTGTGTGTGTGTGTGTGTGTGTGTGTGTGTGTGTGTGTGTGTGTGTGTGTGAGAGAGAGAGGTAAAGCATGTAAGCTAGGTGTTACTGGGGATTTCCACTGGGTGCGGAACGGCTGTGCTACGGTTTAGCTTTGTCCTCTGCCCGGTGTCGACTCACACCGGGAGCGTTACAGCAGTTAAGTGTGTTGTTAACCACCCTGCCAAATTTGAATGATTAAAAAAAAAATCATCAAATATATGAAATTAGGCTTCAAAGTTGTGTAAAAATCAGCCTCTTTCTCTGCTCCCAAACGCTGAAGCCCCGCCCCCTACCAAGTGTCACCTGTCAATCAAAGTCACCACCTCTACCAGAAACATGGACGCTACGTCTGAGAGCTTTCTGCTGCTAGCTCGGCGGCTAACTCAGCTAACTGGCTAACTGTAGACTGTAGTAGTAGTAGTGCTAACTCAGCTAACTGGCTAACTGTAGACTGTAGTAGTAGTAGTGCTAACTCAGCTAACTGGCTAACTGTAGACTGTAGTAGTAGTAGTGTGTGCTGAATGTATTTCTACCTCTACAGCAGCAGGGGCGGGTTTATGCTAATCACTAAATCCTGAACACAGAAATCTTGAAACACAGTTTGTGAAGCCTAGCTCCACAATTCAAATCTAAATGGTTGAAATGCTTTTTACACCTTTTTTAGAAATACATTTATGACCTATTTAATGTGTTTAGATAGAAAAATGTCTGAATTCACTTTATACAGTCTTTAAAGATGAGCGTTATATAGTGAAGCAGACATAGTGGCCTAATTATTTTATTTGCCAAAACCAATTTTCACACACATTTGGCGAGTGCCGAGGGCTAATTTGAAACCCTGCAGTCAGTAACATCTGCCCAGTTCAAGCCCAAGCCGTCTCCGTACCCACCATAGCCCACGTTTAACCCATATGGGGGCCCACATGGACTGGCTGTCTGAGTCCTCTCATATGGTGGATAGCTCACAGACCAGCAGACACACACACACACACACACACACACACACACACACACACACACACACACACACATTCCTTCTTTCCTCCGTCCTTCCTTCCTCCCTTCTTTCCATCCTTCCTTCCCTACTTCTTTCATTCCTTCTTCCTCCTTTCCATCCTTCCTTCACTCCCTTCCTTCCCTCCCTCCCTTCCTCCCCCTTTCATTCCTTCTTCCTCCTTTTCATCCTTCCTTCCCTCCCTTCCTCCCCCTTTCATTCCTTCTTCCACCTTTCCATCCTTCCTTCCCTCCCTTCCTTCCCTCCCTTCCTCCCCCTTTCATTCCTTCTTCCTCCTTTCCATCCTTCCTTCCCTCCCTTCCTCCCCCTTTCATTCCTTCTTCCTCCTTTCCATCCTTCCTTCCCTCCCTTCCTTCCCTCCCTTCCTCCCCCTTTCATTCCTTCTTCCTCCTTTCCATCCTTCCTTCCCTCCCTTCCTTCCCTCCCTTCCTCCCCCTTTCATTCCTTCTTCCTCCTTTCCATCCTTCCTTCCCTCCCTTCCTTCCCTCCCTTCCTCCCCCTTTCGTTCCTTCTTCCTCCTTTCCATCCTTCCCTAATTTGAAACCCTGCAGTCAGTAACATCTGCCCAGTTCAAGCCCAAGCCGTCTCCGTACCCACCATAGCCCACGTTTAACCCATATGGGGGCCCACATGGACTGGCTGTCTGAGTCCTCTCATATGGTGGATAGCTCACAGACCAGCAGACACACACACACACACACACACACACACACACACACACACACACACACACACACATTCCTTCTTTCCTCCGTCCTTCCTTCCTCCCTTCTTTCCATCCTTCCTTCCCTACTTCTTTCATTCCTTCTTCCTCCTTTCCATCCTTCCTTCACTCCCTTCCTTCCCTCCCTCCCTTCCTCCCCCTTTCATTCCTTCTTCCTCCTTTCCATCCTTCCTTCCCTCCCTTCCTTCCCTCCCTTCCTTCCTCCCCCTTTCATTCCTTCTTCCTCCTTTTCATCCTTCCTTCCCTCCCTTCCTCCCCCTTTCATTCCTTCTTCCACCTTTCCATCCTTCCTTCCCTCCCTTCCTTCCCTCCCTTCCTCCCCCTTTCATTCCTTCTTCCTCCTTTCCATCCTTCCTTCCCTCCCTTCCTCCCCCTTTCATTCCTTCTTCCTCCTTTCCATCCTTCCTTCCCTCCCTTCCTTCCCTCCCTTCCTCCCCCTTTCATTCCTTCTTCCTCCTTTCCATCCTTCCTTCCCTCCCTTCCTTCCCTCCCTTCCTCCCCCTTTCATTCCTTCTTCCTCCTTTCCATCCTTCCTTCCCTCCCTTCCTTACCTCCCTTCCTTCCTCCCCCTTTCATTCCTTCTTCCTCCTTTCCATCCTTCCCTAATCTGAAACCCTGCAGTCAGTAACATCTGCCCAGTTCAAGCCCAAGCCCAAGCCGACTCCGTACCCACCATAGCCCACGTTTAACCCATATGGGGGCCCACATGGACTGGCTGTCTGAGTCCTCTCATATGGTGGATAGCTCACAGACCAGCAGCTTGTTTGCCAACAGAGATTTAATATCTGGGACACAGTCACAATCTAATTAGACCCAAAAAAAAAAAACTCAAATGTTCAAATGCCAAAAAATGCTCCAGAGCAGATGGTAAAAACTGATCCACCGCTTTGTAACTAAAACTAAGAAGAGTGAAAATTATTAACAGCTGGATTTAAGATGGTTTGAAGTTGATTTACAGAATAATAAATAAATGTGAATATGAAGAAAATATGAAGATCAAAAGAAGATAATTTCCTCAGAGAATAACAGAGAGAATAAAAAAAGGAGTAAGGAAGGAAGGAAAAGAGGAAGGAAGGAAGAAGGAAAGGAGTAAAGAAGGCAGGGAGGAAGAAAGGAAGGAAGGAAGGGAGGAAGGAAGGCAGGAAAGAAGGATGGAAGGAAGAAAGAAGGAAGGCAGGAAGGAAGGAAGGAAGGAAGGAAGGAAGGATGGAAAGGAGCTAGGAGGAAGGAAGGAAGTATGGATGAAAGGATGGACGGGAGGAAGGAAGGAAGGAAGGAAGAAAGAAGGAAGGAAAGAAGGAAGGAAGAAGGAAGGAAAGGAGGAAGAAAGAATGGAAAGGAGGAAAGAAGAACTGAAGGGAGGAAGAAAGAAGGAAAGAAGGAAGGAAGGATGGTAGAGAGGAAGAAGGAAGGGAAGAAGAAAGGAAGGAAAGGAGGGAGGGAGGAAGAAAGAAAGAAGGAAGGAATGATGGAAGAGAGGAAGAAGGAAGGAAGGAAGGAAGGAAGTATGGATGGAAGGATGGAAGGGAAGAAGATGGAAGGAAATGAGGAAGGCAGGAAGGCAGGGAGGAAGAAAGGAAGGAAGGAAGGAAGGAAGGGAGGAAAGAAAAGAAGGAAAAGAGGAAGGTAGGAGGGAGGAAGTAAGGAAAGAAGGACAGAGGAAAGAAGGAAGGAAGGAAGGAAGGAAGGAAGGAAGGAAGGAAGGAAAGAAGGACAGAGGAAAGAAGGAAGGAAGGAAGGAAGGAAGGAAGGAAAGAAGGACAGAGGAAAGAAGGAAGAAAGGAAGGAAGGAAAGAAGGACACGAGGGTTAAGGAACACATTCATAGCATCAGTCTCAGCCCTGATGCTAAGGGGCTGATGATGATGTCCTAACATGTGCAACGTGAATCGTGAGTCCGTTGTTATGGAAACAGGATCCTTTTCCCTTTAAAAAAAAAAAAAAATCCCTGCAGGCGGCACTTTTTCCCTCACAATAAAAAAAAAAACCTGCTTCTATCTTCCGTCTCTCTTCTTCTTCTTCTTCTCATCTCCTGTTTGTTTGTTTGTCTCTGCGGCCCACCTTGTTTTTTTATTTTTGTATTTTATTTTGAAAGGGCCTGAGGCATTAAACAGATGCTGGGAGGAAGTCCTGCTTGTGGCTCGTGTTGTTGCTATGAGACAACATGCCTGAGCTGTGGAGCTCTTTTAAACCTTCCTGTCGTCAAACTGACCCCCTGTGTTTTGACTGTTCCTTCTTTCCTTCCTTCCTTCTGTCCTCCCTCCTTCTCTCTTTCCTCCCTTCCTTCCTCCATCCCCTTTTCTTCTGTCCTTCCTCCTTCCCTCCCTCCTTCTTTCCTCCCTCCCTCCTCTGTATTTCCTCGGTTCTTCTTTCCTTCCTTCCTTCCTCTTTTCCTTTCTCCCTCCCTCCTACCTTCCTTCATCCTTCCTTCCTTCATTTCCTTTCCTTTCCTTCCTCCTTTCTTTCCTTCCTCCCTCCTTTCCCTCCTTCTTCATCCCTGCTTCCTCCCTCCTTTCCTTCTTCCTCCCTCCCTCCTTTACTTTCTTCTTCCTTCCTCCCTCCCTTCCTTCCTCCTTTCCTTCCTCCCTCCTTCCTTCCTTCCTCCCTCCCTTCCTTCCTTCCTCTCTTCCCTCCCTCCCTCCCTTCCTTCCTCCCTCCCTTCCTTCTTTCCCTCCTTCCTTCTTTCCTCCTCCCTCCTCTCTTTCTTTCCTCTGTTCTCCTTTCCTTCCTTTCTCCCTCCCTCCTACCTTCCTACCTTCCTTCATTCCTTCGTCCTTCCGTCCTTTCTTTTCGTCCTTCCTTCCTTTCCTCTCCTTCCTTCCTTCTTCGTTCCTCTCTTCCTCCCTCCTTTCCTTCCTTCCTCCCTTCCTTCTTCCTCCCTGCTTCCTTTCTTCCTCCCTCCCTTCCTACTTCCCCCCTCCTTTCCTTCATTCTTCCTCCCTGCTTTCTCCTTTCCTTCCTCCCTTCCTTCCTTCTTCCTCCCTGCTTCCTTTCTTCCTCCCTCCCTTCCTTTCCCCCTCCTTTCCTTCCACTGACGGAGAGGAAAGAGATGGAGAGGAAATTCCTTCTTCCTCCCTCCCTTCCTTCCTTCCTTCCCTCTTTACTCCTTTCCTCCCTCCCTTCCTTCCTTCCATCCTTCCTTCCTTCCCTCTTTACTCCTTTCCTTCCTTCCTTCCTTCCTTCCTTCCTTCCTTCCCTCTTTACTCCTTTCCTTCCTTCCTCCCTCCCTCCTTTCCTTCCTTCTTCTTTCCTTCCTTCCTCCTTTCCTTCCTTCCTCCTTCCTCCCTCCCTCCCTCCCTTCCATCCTTCCATCCCTCTTTACTTCCCTCCTTTCCTCTTTACTCCTTTCCTTCCTTCTTTCCTTCCTTCCTTCCTTCTTTACTCCCATCCTTCCTTCCATCCTTCCTTCCTTCCATCTTTACTCCCTTCCTTCCTTCCTTCCTTCCTTCCTTCCTCCATTTTTTCCCTGCATCTGCTGCAAAGCATCCAAACGTCGCTGCTGCCAGAGGACGAAGCTTCGGATGTATGATGGAGAGGAAAGAGATGGAGAGGAAATTCCTTCCTTCTTCCTCCCTCCCTTCCTTCCTTCCTTCCTTCCTTCTTTACTCCTTTCCTCCCTCCCTTCCTTCCTTCCATCCTTCCTTCCTTCCCTCTTTACTCCTTTCCTTCCTTCCTTCCTTCCTTCCTTCCCTCTTTACTCCTTTCCTTCCTTCCTTCCTTCCTTCCTTCCTTCCTTGACCTGAGGACAACAGGAGGGCTGCTAGAGGTAAGATCGGGCCTAAAAAATCCAGCCCGACCCGACCCGGGCCCGAGGGTATTAAAGCCCGACCCGGCCCGAGCCCGATCAATTAACTTGATTTGCAGGCCCGAGCCCGAAAAAACCCGAAATGTTATATTTGCGTCAGTCAGAGCCGGACAGAGCACTGCTCCGGGAAAAGGGACTGGTTGCGATTTGTGTGATCCCATTTGTGACGATGCCTGTGCATAATGATAACACATTAAAGCCTTTAAAGTCTTCTGTAACGAATCCTCCCAGTTTAACAAGACTGTAAGATGCATATTCTCTGACAAGGAGAGGAACAGCAGCAGCAGCAGCAGGTCTCTGGGGTAAAGCCTCCAGAGCGCAGCAGGTTCACTATAGTCTTCGTTAGTAAAGGTGGAAACAAACAGACTTTAAAAATCCTCCGCTGGAGACGCACGGATGAGTCCATTCATACATGTTTCTGGACCAGCTGCTGTTTGAGAAGTCAGACCTGCTGAGGTAGGTGGTCCAGGGCGGTCATCTCGGTGTAAAGTGCGTATTGTGCGGGAGTTCAGTCTCGGGTCTTGTCCTCTTGAACATCTGGCATTGGTATCCCGAGCCGTGTATTTGGTTATTACAGACTTGTTTAGTAGTTAAATAGCAATTACCGTACAGCGCCTTCTCTGTTTTATCCAAATTATTTATTTTATTATATTTTATAAGTATTCCTTAGTTTAATATCCATACATTGTTTTAATATACATAATACATAAATATATATATATATTTTTTTTTTAAAAGTTGGCGAGAGAGAAGCCCGACCCGACCCGACCCGAACGTAAGCATTGATATTTTGGGCCCGACCCGACCCGAAAGTCGGGCCGGGTCGGGCTCGGACTCGGGCTCGGGCTTAAGATCTTACCTCTAAGGGCTGCCAGAGGACGAAGCTTCGGCTCAGTTTACAGTGAAGCTCTGAACACTTCCTCATATTATTTCCACTGACGGAGAGGAAAGAGATGGAGAGGAAAGAGATGGAGAGGAAAGAGATGGAGAGGAAAGAGATGGAGAGGAAAGAGATGGAGAGGAAAGAGATGGAGAGGAAATGCTCAATAAGCTGCTGACAATGCCGTAGATCAGCCAGAATCACTTGATGAAACAGCAATAAATGTTTAATGGATGACTTTTGATAAGTCAGACATAGAGAGTGTACCTTGAGGGAATAATAAATAGCTGTTATTACTCCATCAGTCCAAACACTGGCTCCCTTCACTCTAATGTAAGATATGTGGGTGTTTTTCCAGAGACTGTATAAAAGAAATGGACGTAACATCCGTGACGTCACCCATTGGTTTGTGGACTGCTGCTCAGAAGCCAATAGTTTCTAATCTAGGCAGCGCCATCTTGAACATTTCAGGTGCATGCTGGGAAAAATAAAAACACGGATTCTACTTATATGGGCATGAGGCGAGGCCATGGGCGGAGCGGGGAGGTTGCTATGGTTGCGAGGGCTGGATCTCGAGGGCATTGGTCAATCAACCTGTCAATCAGGACGTAGCCCCGCCCTAATGCATACCCTGCTTTATCATCACATATAAAATCAGGGAGGCCAAAATGTCCCAAATGAACATCATACTGCATTGAAGAAGGCTTTAAACTAGCGATTGAGACCATAAACACATTTTGAAAACGTTTACTGAGGTTAGAAATCAAGTGAGAAGTTGGTGAATTCTCCATTGACTTGTATAGAGACGGTCGCCCCCTGGTGGCCTTTTGATAGAATGCAGCTCTAAGTTACTTCCTGGTTGGCCTCATTTCAGAGGACCAGAACTCCCCGCCTGGTTTTTTCAGGTGGTCACATGTTGGTTTATTCAAATCTACAAATCTTACGTTTCATAGTTAGAGATGGAAAACTGTGCAGATGTGTAGTTTATCAGACATTCATACAGGAGATAAGAGTTTGATTTCTATAAAAGACAAACACATAATACAGAGGTGTCAAACATGCGGCCCGTGGGCCAGAACCGGCCCGCCAAGGGGTCCGCCCCCGGCCCACTTCCTGTCTTCTTTTCCTTCCTTCTTATCATTCTTTGTTACTTAATTCCTTCATTCCATCTTTCCTTCCTCCTTTTCTTCCTGTCTTCTTTCCTTCCTTCCTTCCTCCTTTTCTTTCTTTGTTCCTTCCTTCCTCCCATCTTTCCTTTGTCTTCTTTTCCTTCCTTCCTTCCACCTGTCCTGTCTTCCCTCCATCTTTTCTTCCTTCTTCTCTTTCCTTCCTTTCTTCCTTCCATCTTTCCTTTGTCTTATTTTCCTTGCTTCCTTCCTTCCTTCCTTCCACCTGTCCTGTCTTCCTTCCATTTGTCCTTTCTTCCGTCCTTCTTTCCTTCCGTCTCCCTCCCTTCCTCCCTCACTCCCTCGTCCCTCCCTCGCTCCCTCCCTCCCTCCATCACACCCGAACACAACATGACTGAGCTTGTCTTTGTCTCTTCTCCATCTGATCAAGCTACAGACTCATGAGACTCATGTGTTGGTGTTTTTATCTGACTGTATGTTACATTTGTTTTTTCCATCTGATGAAAGAGTGATTTCATTTCTTCATCTGTAACTGTGAAGAAGAGACAGAGACAGAGACAGAGCAGTATAGTGATGGATTTCAGGGTTAGGGTTAGAGATTCAGTTCAGCAGGAAGAATCAGTTCAGTCGTGTTTCCGGTACAACGTTGTTTAACGGTGAACTTCATGATGTGGCTAATGTGTTCACACCTTCCTTCCTTTCCATTCTCCCTTCCTTCTTTCTTTCCTCCCTCCTACCTTCCTTCCTTCCTCCTTCCCTCCCTTCCTTCTTTCTTCCCTCCTCCCTCCTTCCCCTTCCTTCCTCCTTCCCTCCCTTCTTTCTTTCCTCCCTCCTACCTTCCTTACCGACCTCCTTCCCTCCCTTCCTTCTTTCTTCCCTCCTCCCTCCTTCCCCTTCCTTCTTTCGTCCGTCCGTCCTTCCTTCTCTCTTTCATTATTTCCTCTGTCCTTTCTTTCCTCCCTCCTTCTTTCATTCCTTCTTACGTCCGTCCTTCCCTCCTCCCTCCTTCCCCTTCCTTCTTTCGTCCGTCCTTCCTTCTCTCTTTCATTATTTCCTCTGTCCTTTCTTCCCGCCTCCCTCCCTCCTTCATTCCTTCTTACGTCCGTCCTTCCCTCCTCCCTCCTTCCCCTTCCTTCTTTCGTCCGTCCTTCCTTCTCTCTTTCATTATTTCCTCTGTCCTTTCTTTCCTCCCTCCTTCCTTCATTCCTTCTTACGTCCGTCCTTCCTTCCTCCCTCCTTCCCCTTCCTTCTTTCGTCAGTCCTTCCTTCTCTCTTTCATTATTTCCTCTGTCCTTTCTTTCCTCCTACCTTCCTTCATTCCTTCTTATGTCCCTCCTTCCCCTTCCTTCTTTTGTCCGTCCTTCCTTCTCTCTTTCATTATTTCCTCTGTCCTTTCTTCCCTCCTCCCTCCCTCCTTCATTCCTTCTTACGTCCGTCCTTCCCTTCTCCCTCCTTCCCCTTCCTTCTTTCGTCCGTCCTTCCTTCTCTTTCATTATTTCCTCTGTCCTTCCTTCCTCCCTCCTTCCTTTCTCCATTCCTTCCTCCCTTCCTCCTTCCCTTCCCTTCCTTCCCTCCTTTCCTTCTTCTTCAGCCACAGACTGTAGAGAAAACATGATGTAGCGTGAATTACATCCCATCATTCTTTCAAACTCTGATAGAAGATATTGTATCAGAGAACTTTACTATAAGAGAGAACTTTTTATAACTTTTCTCAGAGATTACACCTTAAGGTATCGATCAAATCAAATCGATACCAAGCAGTATGGAAACGTCTCTCATCAAACGATACCTGCAATCGCTCCTTTTTGCACCCAGAGATCTATTTGTATGAACTTGCTCAGACTCGATCAATCAATGCAAGCGTTAAATATTAATGATGTGAAGACTTTCTAAATGCATCTGTGTTCAAATCTAATCATTTAGATTGTACTCAGTTGGTATCAGTGTCTCTTAAACCCTCCTGTTGTTCTCAAGGAAGGGAGGAAGGAAAGGAGGGAGGGAGGAAGGAGAGGGAGGGAGGAAGGAAAGGAAGGAGGAAGGAAGGGAGGAAAGGAAAGAAAGAGAGAAGGAGGGAGGAATCAAGGATATTCAGAGCCAGCCTCGTCTCTTTCTTTAGCTTTAGCTTTCTCTTTTTCTCTTAATTATCATCACATTTCAGAATCTTTTACCTCTAATTATTTTGGCACTTCTAGCTTTCTGAGCCAATGTGTGTTTCTGCTGCTAGCTTCAGTATTTAGACAGATTACCCTCCATAAGGAAGCTCACTGTAAGCTGTGATATTTGACCAACCTTGGCTTCGTCCCTTCTGGCCAAACTGGGATTTCACAGCTGAAGTAACAAACACTTGATCATGTGACATGCCTACGAGTGACATCATCGATGACACACAGATGGACGACCGTGGGCAGAGGAGTCATACATCATGATCTAAACAATGTTGTTAGAAGAGTAGTTAGTTTGTGTGTGTGTGTGTGTGTGTGTGTCTCTGTATCTGTGTGTGTGTGTCGGTTAAACGTCACCCCTTCCCATCTGCTTTAACCTTCCTGTCGTCCTCCCGGGTCAAACTGACCCCGTCTCTTTTGACTGTTCCTTCTTTCCTCCCTTCCTCCCTCCTTCTTTCTTTCTTTCCTCCCCCCTACCTTCCTCCCTCCCTCCGTCCTTCCTTCATTCCTTCTTTCCTCTGTCCTTTATTCCATCCTTTCCTTCCTCCTTTGTTTCCTTTCCTCCCTCCCTTCATTCCTTCCGTCCTTTCCTTTCCTCTGTCCTTCCTTCCTCCCTTCTTTCCTACCTACTGTCCATCCTTTCCACTGTCCTTCATTCATTCCTTTCCTTTCCTTCCTCCTTTCCTCCCTTCCTCCCTCCTGTTCTTCCTCCCTTCCCTCCTTTCCTTCCTCCCTTCCTTCCTTGACTCGAGGACAACAGGAGGATTAAGAGAATGACTCATACTCTTTCTCTCATTAATTCATCATTTCTTCCCCTTTTTCTTAATTTTCTTTTTCTTCTCTCTCTCAGCTTCCTCACAGTTACAGTTACTCCACTTCCTGAACCCACTCCATACCTTCCAGATAAAATATGAGTCCATCTCTGCTAATTGCCCATAATCTATCACCTTAATACCGAGTCCAGCAGAGACTCACATTCTTTAAGTCTTTGGGATAATTGGACATTTTTAAATTCAAGGCACTCTGCTGATGCTCTGACCTGCACCGACTCTGTGATTACTCTTTAATGCTTTCAAGCTCTTCAAAGCCTCCGAGAGGCAGCGTGATGATTCACCTGTAGAGTCCAGTAACTACTGGAGGATTCATAAAGCTGATTATACATAATGTACAATAATCTGTGTTTATATGAAGTGTCCTCCAGTGAAGGAAGGAAGGGAGGAAGGGAGGAAGAAGGAAGGAAAGGAGAGGGAGGGAGGAAAGAAGGGAGGAAGAAGGAAGGAGGGAAGGAAAGGAGAGGGAGGAGGAAGAAGGAAGGAAAAGAGAGGGAGGGAGGAAGAAGGAAGGAAGGGAGGAAGAAGGAAGGAAGGATGGACGAAAAAGCAAGGAAGGAAGGAAGGAAGGTCCTGTCCTTCCTTCCTAGCTCCTAGTTCTTCCTACTGGCCGTCCTTCCTTCCTTCTTCCTAACTTCCTCTCCTTTCCTTCCCTCCTTCCTTCCTCCCTCCCTTTCATCCTTCTGTCCTTCCTGCCTACATTCATTTTTTCCCTTTCTTCCTTCTGTCCTTCCTTCCATCCTTCCATCTGTCCTTTCATCCTTCCTTCCTTCCTTCTGTCTGTCTTTCTTGCCTTCCTTCCTTCCTCCCTTCCTTCCTTCCCTCTCTCCATCTTTTTAATGATCCGGCCCACACCAGATCAAGTTGGTCTGTATGTGGCCCTCTGATCTAAAACATTAAAATATGCCTAGCAACAGCGTTGGTTTAGCAACAGATCCTTGAAACCAACTATATCATCAACAGATTCTTCTTCTTGAGCTGCTCATATAACTTAAGGAAGTAATATCATCACTGAATAAAACCTTTCCTGAGGTCCTTGACTTCATGATCTGCTAGACTCCCACTGCTGAGTCATGAAGGTCTGCTATTATATATATTACTATTATTAGTATGTGTATTTAATAAAGAACTGGAAGGTGGGAGTAACTCTTACATTCTGTTCATATTCTACATCCGGGGTGTCAAACATGAGGCCCGTGGACCAGAACTGGCCCTCCAAGGCGTCCAATCCGGCCCGCTGTCCTTCCTGTCGTCCTTCCTTCCTTATTTCCTGTGTCTTTTCATTCCTTCCTTCCATATTTCTGTCCTGTCGTCTTTTCCTACTTCCTTCCTTCCTTCCTTCCTTCCATCCATCTTTCCTTACTTTCTTCCATCTTTCGTTCCTGTCTCCTCTCCTACTTTTTTCCATCTGTCATTCCTTACTTCCTTTCTGTCCTTCCTTACTTCCTTCCTTCCATATTTCTGTCCTGTCTTCTTTTCCTTCTTTTCTTCCATCTGTCCTTTTTCCTTACTTCCTGTCTTTTTTCCTTATTTCCTGTCTTTTTTCATTCCATCCTTCCATATTTCCGTCCTGTCTTCTTTTCCTACTTCCTTCCTACTATCTTATTAAAACTATTAACTATTCAATTCACTAAAGCACATGGACATAGATACGGAGATCATTTGACCCAGAACAGCCTCAATGGACAAACAGTTGTAGCACCTTTAGGAAAAGTCATCAAATTTCAAAATAAAAGACATTTGTAGTGTTTTTACAAGCTGTTAAATTAGACCAGAGCAGTATGTAAAGGGTAAAAGCTCTAAGAAGTAAAAGCGAACGTGCCAACAAGGAAACAAGGATCATTTCATTGATTAACAGCCACACCTGGATCTCTATCAGCTGGGGTATTTGGATGGCGTTGTTGCACAAACAATCAGAGAGCACAAAAGCAGCAGAAGAAGAGAAGAAGAGAAGAAGAGAAGAAGAGAAGAAGAGCTGGAGCAGGAAATCTGTGCAAGCAACGGTGTGTCTGCCTCTACATACATTTTTCTTTCTGCTGGTAAAGTTAACCTCTACACTAGATGTGAGCTTTTAAAAGGAGTTTTCCGATAGTGTTATGTTGTTAACGAAACCTGTCAGAGCCTCCAATAAACCTCTGAACCTGCGTGAAGCAAAGCGTCTGAGCGTCTAACACGAGAGGAAGAGAGACAGATCCTCTTCCTCCGAAGGGTTGAAGGCTAACGAGAGCACTTCCTCCTTCGGTCACGGCGCTCGGCCATCAGCACTTTCAATACAACCCGACCACGGAGGCTGCTGCTGCTGCTGCTGCCCTCTGACACCCGTGATGAGGGCAAATTGTTCGAGGGCGGCCATCTTTACTGAGGGCAACCACTGAGAGCTTGACACTGCTTAGCGGGAGATGACTCACTTCCTGTTTGTGTGTTATAGGAAGAGTGTGAAGTGTTAAGTGGCTGAAGTGTGAGTGCAGATGTCATGTGTGAAGATTAAATTATTCCTAGCGTGTGTGTGTGTGTGTGTGTGTGTGTGTGTGTGCGTGCGTGCGTGCGTGCGTGCGTGCGTGCTTGCGTGTGTGTGTGTGTGTGTGTGTGTGTGCAT
>NC_070581.1:32527958-32532958 GCF_027409825.1 Scomber japonicus | reverse complement strand
ATTTATATGTTTAGACTGGATTATTTATAGATCCATCCTAGAAGTATTTCATCCCTTTTTATAGTATCGATCGCCATAGCAACAGTATCATCGTATCATCATTTCTGACTGCTACTGCTATAAAGGCTTTGATTCTGAGGGAATGCCTGAAAACACGCAGAGAGAGAGAGTCTGAGCCGCTGCGGTTTCTCAATTATGTAACTTTCGAGACTTTTTAAAATCCCCCCTTCATCATTTTTTAATAAGACTCGGTGAGAAAAACAAAAAAACAAAGCTCACTGCCGGCGAAGTGAAATCAATTCAAATGCAAATCAACTCGTGTCAGGAATCTACCAAAAGGAAGGAAGGAAGGAAGGAAGGAATAAAGGAAGGAAGAAAGAAAGGAAGAAAGGAAGGAAGGACAGGCAAAGAAGAAAGGTAGGAAGGAAGCAAGGAAAGAATGAAGGAAGGAAGGAAGGACGGACAGATGGAAGGAAGGAAAGACTGGCAAAAGGAAGGAAGGAAGGAAGGAAGGAAGGAAGGAAGGAAGGAAGGAAGGAAGGAAGGAAGGAAGGAAGGACAGATGGAAGAAAGGGAGGGGAGGAAGAAAGGTAGGAAGGAATGAAGGAAGGAAGGAAGGAAGGAACTATGTAACTTTTGAGACTTTTTAAATCCCCCCTTCATCATTTTTTAATAAGACTCGGTGAGAAAAACAAAAAAACAAAGCTCACTGCCGGCGAAGTGAAATCAATTCAAATGCAAATCAACTGGTGTCAGGAATCTTCTCGGAGCTATCGTGTCTTCTTTACTCTATTCCTTGAAACACGTTGATTTTATTTTGAAAAACAGGCTCAATGCACAAGCAGAGACTCGTATTGGTCTTCAGGGACGTGCACATGATTATGTGCCCCCCCCAACTCATGCACAATATTGAACTATTTGTTATTTTATTACATATGTTATTAAATACAAAAATTAACAAGAGTAGAGAAAGAAATTAAGATAAACAGATGACATGTAGTATGTTAACACCAATGTAAACTGCACAAATCCCTCACCACACAAAAATAAGGTGAATAAATGAAATATAGTATGTATAACCCAATAACTTACAGTACATGTAGCTATAATGGTTCTGTATTAATTTTATAAATGTATTACTATTTATTTGGAAGCAGCAGTTTGTGTTGTGTGGCCTGGGATCATGATCATCACAGGTCAGTCTATCCCCCGCCCCCTGCCCCCCCCCCCCCCGCTCCCCCTCTCCCCCCCCCCTGCTTTTCAGTGAGATTCACACACAACCTGCTCACAGCCTCTGCAGTCGCAAGTTGATCCCGACTCTCAATCCAAAAAAAAAAACAGGAACCCCCCCCACCCCCCCATTCTTTAGTCCTCCTCAGACTCAGAGGTGCTGACTTTAATCTCTGCTGTTTCACACTCAGGCACAAATGGCTTTAGTGCAGACTGGTAGTCACGGCATGATGAAGCAGAGGAGTGGATACTGACTCATCTTACATATAATGTCCAATTTGAGATCTCTTACTGTAATAGTCGCCCCAAATCTCACGTGAGGAGATTAAGATTAAAGATGAAGATTAAGAGAGAGGTCGCCATCATCCTATAGATACATTATTCATTAATTGACATGAGCAAGATTAAGTCGATTAGAGTTTTATAAATGTCGGTTTCGATTATTGGTGTGTGTATATTGCAATCTGCAGCAGCAACAACTCAAACTGCTACGACGAACAGTCCCCCCCCCAACGGACAGAGGAGCAGCGGCTCATCAAACACAACAACCCCGCATTACAAGAAAATGGGTACAGTAAAATACCGTGGAGTCTTTATACCACCGTTTTTTTTTCCATCCCTAAAAGAACTTTTTAATATGAGGCAAAAGGGCAGGGGCTCAAACACCCCTAGGGCCCTATGCGTGCACGTGCCTGTTGGTCTTACCTTATGATGACATACATGACCAGGAAGTTGCCCACGAGGCCGATGACGCAGACAATCATGTAGACGACCACGATGGTGACCTTCACCCCGGTGGGCAGCAAGGCGTCCGTCTCGTTGTACGTGCCGCTGAAGTTGTTTTGGAAGAACGAGTCGTTGTAGAGCTCATCCAGGAGGTTGTCTGGGAACTCCATGTCTGAACTAGAGCGAGGAGAGACGGAGGTTTGGGTGGTTAGGGTAGAGTCACATATCAGCTTTAGAAACTTTAGATTTATTGAGATTGAGAGAACCACTAAAGCTATAAAGTCATGCTAACGTGCTAATGTAAAAGCTTGCTAACTCTGCATGTTGAAGCTGCAGTAGGAGTGGTATTCCATATAAGACTGTATAAAGTGAATTCAGACATTTTTTTCTAAACACATTAAATAGGTCATAAATGTATTTCTAAATAAGATGTAAAAAGCATTTCAACCATTTAGATTTGAATTGTGGAGGAGCTAGGCTTCACAAACTGTGTTTCAACATTTCTGTGTTCAGGATTTAGTGATTAGCATAAACCCGCCCCTGCTGCTGTAGAGGTAGAAATACATTCAGCACACACTACTACTACTACAGCCTACAGTTAGCCTGTTAGCTGAGTTAGCCGCCGAGCTAGCAGCTGAGTTAGAAACTGAGTTAGCTGCCAAGCTAGCCACCGAGCTGGTAGCCAAGCCAGCAGCTGAGTTAGCAGCAGGAAGCTCTCAGATGAAAAAATTGATGATCTTTACATAGTTCTAATCAAGTAAACTAGACATTAACCACAGCGTCACACCTTAAAACATCTTTATTTTCACTCCCTAAAGATCCTCATGTGTGAGGGCAGCAGTGGAAAATACTAACCTAAAGAAACTGTGAAAATTCATAATTGTTCATCAAGGGTGGAGATAATCAATTAATCGTAATTGAGGTTAAAAGTTCAAGTAATCGTGATTTTGATTTTTGCCATAATCGCCCAGCCCTACTCAAACCTCACCCAGGAATTTTTCAGGGCCACACAGAGTACAAACCCTGAGGCAGGGTCTCGTTTTGCCCCTGTAAAAGTTTGAGGAGATTGTCCATTGAGGTCGATTCCTGCTATGGAGACACACACCAACGGTCACAAGCCTGTAAAATTACCCCAAAGTTCCTACAGTGGAAACAGCTAGCGTTGAAGTCAAGACCACACCAACCGAGACCAAGACATTACCGAGACCGAGACAAGACCATTTTTAGTATTTGTGATTGTATCTAACTTTTGTATTTATGGTTATTTCCATAAATACCAAAATGATCCATCTATAAAATATCTATCTATGAGGAAACCTTCTACAGTGCTGCATACTGCATGATAATTATATTCATTACAAGATGATTCGTTAAAACATTTCAAAATGCACCTGAATTATTTCCATCCATGGTGAATTTCAATTAAAAGAACATAAGTCATATTTCCTTTATTGAAGTTTTCTTAAAAATCTGCCTGCATCATTTTTTAGCTGATAAATCTGCTTCTTCTTCTTCTGTGTCTAAAACTCAAGGATCTGTTGTTTCTCAGTGTTTTTTTTTTTCCTTTTCTTTTAGGACAACACCAACTAAGGTTAGAGGAAGATCATCTGGATGGATAAAAGAAGAAAAGAACACTGATAGTAAAAGACGCGATGCATCCAATCATGAGGATTTTGCTCCAGCAGTATAACAATGTGACACTACTTCCTGTTTGTTGCAACTGCACATAAAGGGGATGGAAGGAAAGACAGAAGGAAGAAAGACAGGCAAAAGGAAGGAAGGAAGGAAGGAAGGAAGGAAGGTAGGTACAGATGGAAGAAAGGGAGGGGAGGAAGGAAGAAAGGAAGGAAATAAGAAGGGAAGGAAAGACAGGCAAAAGGTAGGAGGGAAGCAAGGAAGGAAGGAATGAAGGAAGGAACCAACCAAGGACAGATGGAAGGAAAGACAGAAGGAAGAAAGACAGGCAAAAGGAAGGAAGGAAGGAAGGAAGGAAGGTACAGATGGAAGAAAGACAGGCAAAAGGAAGGAAGGAAGGAAGGAAGGAAGGAAGGACAGATGGAAGGAAAGACAGAAGGAAGAAAGACAGGCAAAAGGAAGGAAGGAAGGAAGGAAGGTACAGATGGAAGAAAGGGAGGGGAGGAAGGAAGACAGGCAAAAGGAAGGAAGGATGGAAGGAAGGACAGATGGAAGGAAGGACAGAAGGAAGAAAGACAGGCAAAAGGAAGGAAGGAAGGAAGGAAGGAAGGACAGATGGAAGGAAGGACAGAAGGAAGAAAGACAGGCAAAAGGAAGGAAGGAAGGAAGAAAGGTAGGGGAGGAAGGAAGGGGGGGGGGGTGGACAGGAGAATAAATGGGAGGAAAAAAGCAGTGAGAGAAGCAAGGAAGGAAGAAATGGGTGATGCTGAAGGAAAGCACATGAAGAGGAGGATGAAAAGAGAGAGAGCAGAAGGTAGAGGCTTGATTTAGGAGAGCGGAGAGAGGAGATGGGAGGAGGATAAAAAGGAAGAAAAGAAGGGAGGAAACTGGCGGGGGGAAGAAAGAAGAAGAGCAGCAAAAAGAAGGAGGGCAGGAATTGACAGCATCAGATTTTCTATTAATGCGGCGCCACGTGAAGAATATATTAATGCTGAGATGTGTGAGGAAGAGACTAAAGGAGAAGAGAGGGGGGGAGGAGGGGGGGGGGTGTGCAGTGACATCAATATTTATGAGAGAGAGAGAGAGAGAGAGAGAGAGAGAGAGAGAGAGAGAGAGAGAGAGAGAGAGAGAGAGAGAGAGAGATCATATATAATCATTTTAAAGTAGAACACCAACGACAAGATTATAAAGAGTAAATCTAATATTCTGTAGATTATTTCTTTTATTTTGAAGGAAGGAAGGAAAGAAGGGAGGAAGGGTGAAGGAATAACAGGAGGGAGGAACAAAGGAAGGAAGGAAAGGAGGGAGGAAGGACGGAGGAAAGAAGGAAGGAAGGAAGACAGGAGGGAGGGAGGAAAGAAGGAAGGAAAGGTAGGAGTGAGAAAGGAAAAGACGAAGGAAGGAAAGAA
>NC_070581.1:32510879-32527758 GCF_027409825.1 Scomber japonicus | reverse complement strand
GAAGGAGGTAAGAGGGAGGGATGGAGGAAGGAAAAGAGGAAGGAAGAAAGGATGGAGGAAAGAAGGGAGGAAGAAGGAAGGAAGGAAGGGAATGTATAGTAATAGTATGGATGTAATAGTGTGTAATATCTGGTTTTGCATGGAGGGAGGGATGGAGAAAGGAAAAGAGGAAGGAAGGAAGGAAGGAAGGAAGGGAGGAAGAAGGAAGGAAGGAAGGTTTTGCATGGAGGGAGGGAAGGAAGGAAGGTAAGAGGGAGGGAGGGAGGAAGTAAAAGAGGAAGGAAGAAAGGATGGAGGAAAGAAGGAAGGAGGGAGGGAGGGAGGGAGGAAGGAAAAGAGGAAGAGAGGAAGGAAGGGAGGGAATGTATAGTAGTAGTATGCAATAGTAATAGTGTGTAGTATCTGGTTTAGCATGGAGGGAGGGAGGAAAAGAGGAAGGGAGGAAGGAAAGGAAAGAAGGGAGGAAGAAAGAAGGAAGGAAGGAAGGAAGGAAGGAAGGGAATGTATAGTAATAGTAATAGTGTGTAGTATCTGGTTTTGCATGGAGGGAGGGAGGGAGCGAGGGAGGGAGGGAAGGAAGGAAGGTAAGAGGGAGGGAGGGAGGAAGTAAAAGAGGAAGGAAGAAAGGATGGAGGAAAGAAGGAAGGAGGGAGGGAGGGAGGAAGGAAAAGAGGAAGAAGGAAGGAAGGAAAGAAGGAAGGGAGGGAATGTATAGTAGTAGTATGTAATAGTAATAGTGTGTAGTATCTGGTTTTGCATGGAGGAAGGGAGGAAGGAAAGGAAAGAAGGGAGGAAGAAGGAAGGAAGGAAGGTAAGAGGAAGGGAGGAAGGAAGACAGGATGGAGGAAAGAAGGAAGGAGGGAGGGAGGGAGGAAGGAAAAGAGGAAGAAGGAAGGAAGGAAGGAAGGGAGGGAATGTGTAGTAGGAGTATGTAATAGTAATAGTGTGTAGTATCTGGTTTTGCATGGAGGGAGGGAGGAAAAGAGGAAGGGAGGAAGGAAAGGAAGGAAGAAGGAAGGAAGGAAGGAATGTATAGTAATAGTGTGTAGTATCTGGTTTTGCTTGGTCAGCAGTCAGCTCAGCTCTTCACACTGTTAACAGGAAACACTCGTCTCATTATTTCTCGGTTCATTCTTCACACTCGGGGTTTCGTCTTAATGATTTTTTTCTCGCTGGAGACCAAAATCAATTTTATGCAACGAGTAGCTAAGCTCTACTTCCTGTTACGCTGCGTTTATCCACAGGAGAGAAGAAGAGGAAGAAGAGGAAGAAGAGGAAACACATCCAATTACTCCACCATGTGAGTGTTACTGCTGCAGAGGCCGAAACAGTCTGGGTCACATATTCATCAGGAATATCCTCCTTTCCTTCCTTCTTTCCTCCTTTCCTTCTTTCCTTCTTTCCTTCCTTCCTCCCTCCCTCCCTCCCTCCCTCCCTTCCTTCTTCTTCCTTCCTTCTTCCTTCCTTCCTTGCACCCTCCCTTTCCTTCATTCTCCCTTCCTCTTTTCCTTTCTCCTCCCTCCTTCCTTCCTTCATCCCTCCCTTCCTCCCTTCCTCCCTTCCTTCCTTCCTTCCTTCCTTCCTTCCTTCCTTCCTTCCTCCCTCCCTCCCTCCATTTCTTCCTTCTTCCCTCCGTTCGTCTTTTACTTTCTCCCTCCCTCCTACCTCCCTTCCTCCCTTCCTTCTTCGCTCCTTTCCGTCCTTCTTCCTCCCTTCCTCCCTCCTTCCTTCCTTCCTTCCTTCCTTCCTTCCTTCCTGTGTGTGTGTGTGTGTGTGTGTGTGTGTGTGTTGACCATTGAGTAAACATGTTATGTTGAAATAAGGACAGAGGAGGAAGGAAGGAAGGAAGGAAGGAAGGAAAGGAGTAAGGAAGGATCGGAGGACAGAGGAAGGAAGGAAAGAAAGATGGAAGGAAGGACGAAAGGGAGGACGGAAGGAAGGAAGGAAGGAAGGAAAGAACGAAGGGAGGAAGGAAGGATAGAAGGACGGAAGGAAGGATAAATGGACGGAAGGAAGGATAGAAGGAAGGAAGGAAAGGAGTAAAGAAGGATCGGAGGACGGAAGGGAGGAAGGAAGGAAGGAAAGGATTAAAGAAGGATTGGAGGATGGAAGGAGGAAGGAAGGAGAGAAAGGAAAGGAAAGGAGGAAGGAAGGAAGGGAAGAAGAAAAGGAGGAAGGAAGGAAGGACACTTAAGACCGAAGGGAGGAAGGAAGGAAGGAAGTGAGGAAAGAACGAAGGAAGGAAGGAAGGATAGAAGGACAGAAGGAAGGATAGAAGGAAGGAAGGAAAGGAGTAAAGAAGGATCGGAGGACAGAAGGGAGGAAGGAAGGAGATAAAGAAGGAAGGAAGTAAGGAAGGAAGAAGGAAGGAAGGAAGGAAGGAAGTGAGGAAGAAGAAAACAGCTACTGCAGTGTCCAGTAGTGTACTAACTTATAAAATGATCATTGAGTAAACGTGCTATGTTGAAATAAGGACAGAGGAGGAAGGAAGGAAGGAAGGACATGCTATGTTGAAATAAGGACAGAGGAGGGAGGAAGGAAGGAAGGAAGGAAGGAAGGAAGGAGAAACAGCTACTGCTAGTGTCAAACATGCTATGTTGAAATAATGGCTTCTGCAGCTATAACACTAGAGAACAGTATGTCATGTTCTTTCTGGAGCAGAGCTTAGATTGAATCACACACACTGAATCAGAAACATGACTGTGGTGCCGGCTTGTAATTTAAGCACATTATGTATCATCATCATCATCATATAACACATAATGTACCATCACATATAACATATAACACATACAGCAAGCTATTTCTGCTTTAGGTTGCATCCTGTAACTACAGCAGCAGACTCTCATCCTTTAACCCTCCTGTTGTCCTCAGGTCAAGGAAGGAGGGAAGGAAGGGAGGGAGGCAAGAAGGAAGGAAGGAAGAAAGGACCGAAGTGAGGAAGGAAAGGAGGAAGGAAGGATGGAAGGAAGTGAGGAAAGAAGGAAGAGAGGAAAGAAGGAAGGAAGGAAGGGAGGAAAGGAGGGAGGAAAAGTAAGGAAGGAGAGAAGGAAGGGAAGAAGGAAGTGAGGAACGAGGAAAGAAGGAAGGAAGGAAGGTAGGTCCTTCTTTCCTACCTCCCTCCCTCCTTCCTTCTTTCCTCCCACCCTCCCTCCTACCTTCCTTCCTTCTTTCCTCCCTCCTACCCTCCTTCCTCCCTCTTTTCCTTTCCTCCCTTCCTTCCCTCCCTTTCTTCCTCCCTCCCATCCTTCCTTCTTCCCTCCCTTCCTTCCTTGACTCGAGGACAACAGGAGGGTTAAGAAGCTTTTTTTCATCTCTACTAATCTTTCTCCTTCTCCCTCTTCTGTTTCCTGTTCTGAGCTTTCTATGAAAACACTTTTTGCTCCACTGTCTAACCTTTATGTCTTTGGGGTGTGGGAGGAAATGCATGATGTACCTGGACGGAAACCATGGAAACCACGGAAACCACGGAGACACATCGAGAAAGATCCGACTTTAATCTGATTGCTTTTATAACAATGAGCCTGCGTGGTTAGTTAGTTAGGCAGCAGCTGATATTTACGGTTGGACATGTTTCCTCCTGCAGCCGCTGAAGGAAGGAAGGAAGGAGGGAGGAGGAAAGAGGGAGAGGGGAAAAGAGGAAGGAAGGAGGAGGAAGGAGGGAGGGAGGAAGAAAGGAAAGGAAAGGAGTAAGGAGGGAGGGAGGAAAAGAGGAAGGAAGGAGGAGGAAGGAAAAGAGTAAGGAGGGAGGGAAGGAGGAAAAGAGTAAGGAGGGAGGGAAGGAGGAAAAGAGGAGGGAAGTAAGGAGAGAAGGAAGGAAAGGAGGAAGGAAGGAAGGAAGGAAGACGGAATGAGGCAGGAAGGAGAAAAGGAAGGGAAGAAGGAAAGGGATAAGAAAGGATAGGAGGACGGAGGAAGCAAGGAAGGAAGGAAGGGAGGAAGGATGGAGAAAAGAAGGAAGGGAGGAAAGGGAGGAAGGGAGGGAGGAAGGAAAGGAGGAAGGAAGGAGAAAAGAAGGAAGGGAGGAAAGGGAGGAAGGAAGGGAGGAAGGAAGGATAGAAGGAAGGAATCTGATTGCTTTTATAACAATGAGCCTGTACTGTACTGTAGTGAAGCAGCAGCTGATATTTACGGTTGGACATGTTTCCTCCTGCAGCCGGGGGAAGGGTTACACGTGAAAGTGCTCTGCCAAAAGTGAAATATGTGTTTCATGTGTTTCGTGTGTTGAAGGTGGAAACAGTTGAGACACTGAGAGGTGTTGGTATCAGCCTTAAAAGCCTTGTCAACAACAGCTGATGGATGGACTTCCCTTCAGTGTCGACCTGATGTGTGCATGTGAGTAACAGTTCATGATTTCACACCTTTAGTTTAGCACCCGGCTTCCCAGTGACAGCAGACTGTGAAGGTGATAATATTACTGTGACTATTAGAATGAGTTCACACCAGGCGGGGAGTTCTGGTCCTCTGAAATGAGGCCAACCAGGAAGTAACTTAGAGCTGCATTCTATCAAAAGGCCACCAGGGGGCGACCGTCTCTATACAAGTCAATGGAGAATTCACCAACTTCTCACTTGATTTCTAACCTCAGTAAACGTTTTCAAAATGTGTTTATGGTCTCAATCGCTAGTTTAAAGCCTTCTTCAATGCAGTATGATGTTCATTTGGGACATTTTGGCCTCCCTGATTTTATATGTGACGATAAAGCAGGGTATGCATTAGGGCGTGGCTACGTCCTGATTGACAGGTTGATTGACCAATGTCCTCGAGATCCAGCCCTTGTAACCATAGCAACCTCCCCCGCTCCGCCCATGGCTCCGCCTCATGCCCATATAAGTAGAATCCGTGTTTTTATTTTTCCCAGCATGCACCTGAAATCTTCAAGATGGCGCTGCCTAGATTAGAAACTATTGGCTTCCGAGCAGCAGTCCACAAACCAATGGGTGACGTCACGGATGTTACGTCCATTTCTTTTATACAGTCTATGATTCAAACTTCTTTTTTTCTTTTTTTCAAGAATGATTTTATATTTTTACAATAAATATGCCATTCAACATGTTCATTTGACTCTTTTTGTACTCTGTCCAGTTTCTAAGGCTATTAATGCCAATGAACAGGTGCTGCTTGTACAATGAACAGACTTCCTGTGAATGAGTCAAAGAGAAGCTGATGATTTAAAATAAATAGTTATCCACCTCATTCCTTGCTGCTGTGCTTCTTCTTCCAGGCTTGTCCTGCAGGGTTCGGGTGTAGGGTGCATGATTATAAAGAATGTGTAGAATGCAGACACATCCAAAACATCTCATGTTTTCAGTCTGACTCTTACGACTCTTGTGGCTGCAGACAGTCTCCTCATCAGAGACCTTAGACATGCTGGAGCCTTCTCTCTGCAAACAGAACAACACTGCAGTCAGTAAAGCAGAAAATGCACAGTGGTTTTTTAGCAGAAGGCAAAAGTGTTCTTTTTAGTGTCTATTTAACCTTCCTGTTGTCCTCGAGTCAAGGAAGCAAGGGAGGAAGGAAGGAAGAAGGAAGGAAGGGAGGGAAGAAGGAAGGATGAAACAGAGGTGGAAGGAAGGAAGGAAGGGAGGAAGGGAGGAAGTAAGAGAGGAACGGAAAGGAAAGAAGGAAGGAAAGGAGTGAGGGAAGAAGGAAGGGAGGAAGGAAGGAAGGAAGGAAGGGAGGGAGGGAGGAAGAAGGAAGGAAGGACAGACGGAAGGAAAGGAGTGAGGGAAGAAGGAAGGAAGGAAGGGAGGGAAGAAGGAAGGATAGAACGGAGGTAGAAGGAAGGAAGGAAGGAAGGAAGGAAGGAAGGGAAGAAAGGAGGGAGGGAGGAAGGAAAGAAGGAAGCAAGGAAGGAAGGAAGGAAGGGAAGAAAGGAGGGAGGGAGGAATAAAAGAGGAAGGAAGTAAGGAGAGAAGGAAAGGAGGAAGGAAAGGAGAATAACGTTGTTGGCCCTTTTTAGTACCTAATTATATACCTTTCCTTCCTTCTTCCCTTCCTCCCACCTTTCCTCCCTTCCTTCTTCCCTTCCTCTCTCCTTCCTTTCCTTCCTTCTTCCTCCCTTCCTTCCTTGACTCGAGGACAACAGGAGGGTTATACTTGTTGCTAGGC
Source organism: Scomber japonicus (assembly GCF_027409825.1). Lineage (NCBI taxonomy): Eukaryota > Metazoa > Chordata > Actinopteri > Scombriformes > Scombridae > Scomber > Scomber japonicus. The sequence continues at coordinate 32,521,647 of NC_070581.1, read as the reverse complement.
TCTTTCTTTGGCTCCTGTCGAGATGTAACAGTGAAGATTGAATACAGACTAAGTGCTGGCCTGCTTTGAGTTAATGTTGACTAGACGCGGCTGAATTGTGTTAGCGGAGTGATTCACGCCTTGAATGTGGAAATCAAAGTCAAATCAAACCGGACTCTTTCACTTTAGGGCAGATTTAATTATCTATCTTGATGGAAAACCCGCCAACGTACTCCAAAAACATGTTTTATTATTTTCTGTTTATTTGTCTTTAGTATTAATTTAGCTTATAATGAATCACAACAAGAAGGATCTGGGTCTGCACCTGAAGGCCAGATGGGATCTCTCTGTCCTCCCTGTTCTTCCTGGTTGCTCTGGTTTCCTCCCACACACCAGAAACATGCAGGTTACATCAATTAACGGCTCTATAATTGCCTCTAGGTGTGAATGTGAGTGTGAATGGTTGCCTGTCTCTCTCTGTCGGCTGATTGATTTACCCACAGCGACGGAGTGAGGCCTTGAAATCCACCGGGAATTTTTTCATCGGCCCCGGTGTTACATCCCGACTGGTTTCCAATTTATCTTGTTTCCTCAACGAACAGTTCCAGCTGTGTTGCGCTTCCGTCAGCAGATTCGTCACAAATTCACAAATATACATAACAGCATATTACTGGAGATTAGCAGTAGCAGTTATATAGAGCTCACTTTCAGAAAAATATTGGCTGCAGTAGATGATGAACTGCGACTTGAAAATCGTCTACATTTGTCAATTGGACTTGACCCGATTTTGCAAACTGTTCATTCATTGGATGAGCCCTTTTCTCCCAGCAGGCCGTGCTCCATTCCTCATTTTAAGAACAAACAAAGAAAAGAATAATATATTGCAGTTATAATTTTAAATATACAGTCGTAACAGTTGTGAAATAGGAGTTGATTTAAGTTGCAAAATTGGAAGTGATGAGAAAGAACTGGACCACAAGAGTGACCATGACTGAGAAATACACAGCAAGAAAGCGTTATAAATACATCATGGATAGTCAGAAGTTGATATATAAAATGTAATTTTCTCAGTAATTTGCAGCATCGGTGTCACCAGCGCACGTTGTATGACTGTATATTGAGCGGCTCATGACAGCAGAGGGAGGGCCGCACACTCGCTTGAAACGGCCGGTTTGCATTTTATTCATGATGTCGCCGGCCTACCGGGAATTCTCCCGTCCCTCCCGATGGCCACCCCGCCTTTGCTTACCCACCTGTCCTCTCTCCTGATGTTAGCTCGGATTGACTCCAGCTTTTCCAGCAAACCCCTGAAAGGAAAAGCCTCCCTGACAACCACCGATCTGCAAGAGTGTTCCCCATAAAAGACATGGCTGCTGCTGCTGCTGCTGCTGTGGTGGAGATTTTATTTATCTGTCATCTGAAGTCTGTTGGAAATGTTTCCTCAGGCTCTGTTTTTCTTCCAGTTCACCTTAGAAGTAACTAGCGCTGTGCTGATACAACTACGGGTATTCAGACACATGCATTATCAGTAAGCTTTACACCATCAGGGTTTTTGGGGGCGATCACTGATCAGTGAGTTTAAATAAACCGATCACCGATCCGATCACGTCTTCTTTGTCCACGCTCCGGTTCTTAAACTTGGCATGCTCCTCCTCGTGTTCCCTATCCAGGTACATTTGTGCTGTTGAAACATTTTGCAGATGCAGGAAAAAAAAGAGGAAGGAAGTAAGGAGAGAAGGAAAGGAGGAAGGAAGAAAGGAAGGAAGGAAGGAAGAAAGGAAGGAGGAGGAAGGAAAGGAGGGAGGGAGGAAAAGAGGAAGGAAGGAAGGAAGGAAAAGAAGAAGGAAGTGAGGAAAGAAGTATGGAAGGAAGAGGAAGCAAAGAAAGAAGGAAGGAGGGGAAGAACGAAGGAAAAATTAAAGAAAGAGGGAGCAAGGAAGGAAAGAAGGAACAGCTGTTGTCCTCCAGTTGAGGAAGGAAGGGAGGAATGAGGGAGGGAGGGAGGAAAGAAGGAAAGGAGGGAGGGAGGAAGGAAAGGAGGGAGGGAAGAAGGAAGGAGGGGAGGAAAGAAGGAAGTGAGGAAAGAAGTATGGAAGGAAGAGAGAGCAAAGAAAGAAGGAGAGGAAAAATGAAGGAAAAATTAAAGAAAGAGGGAGGAAGGAAGGAAGGAAGGAAGGAAGGAAGGAAGGAAGGAAGGAAGGAAGGAAGGAAGGAAGGAAGGAAGGAAGGAAGGAAGGAAGGAAGGAAGGAAAGGAAAGAAGGAACAGTCAAAAGAGATGAGGTCAATTTGACCCGGGAGGACAACAGGAGGGTTAAGTTGTTGTTTCCACCTCTGTCTCAAACATCTATCATCTAATTCAGTCTGTATCACGTATCTTTCTTTCTCATCTAAAATGAAACATATGAAGATCCTGAACTTTAAAACAGATACTAAATGTTTGTTCTGTTGTTGAAACCAGCCTGAATGTCAGTGGACAGATAAGATCTCTGACAGCATGATCCATCCTAAGACCCAGACCATTATTATTACCTTCCATAATAACTCCTTCTCCTTCCCGAGCACACAGGGAGACTCTAGGACACGTAAACATCCTGCCACAGACCCGAGGGTGGGTGGGCCGGCCACGCTGATGAGTCACACTCCCACTATGACTTGTGTTAGAGGCAACAGCTTCATCCAGCCTGTCAAACACTCACACTCACACCACACCAGTAAAACCCTAATATATAACATTACTGTGAATGTCTGGTGGTGAAAGTCTAATAAAAGAATGAATTCCCAGTAAAAGCCTATTAACACTTTATAGGACACTCATTGAGAGGAAGGGAGGAAGGAAGGAAGGAAGGGGGGAGGAGAGAAAGAGAGAAGGAGGGAGGGAGGAAGAACAGATGGAAGGAAGGAAAGGAAGGAAGGAAGGACGAAGAAGGGGATGGAGGAAGGAAAGAAGGAAGGAAGGGAGGAGAGAAGGAGGGAGGGAGGAAGAACAGATGGAAGGAAAGAAAGGAAGAAAGGAAGGAAAGAAGGAAGGGAGGAGAGAAAGAGGGAGGGAGGAAGGACAGGTGGAAGGAAGGACGGAGGAAATAAGGAACGAGGGAGGGAGAAAGGAAAAGAGGAAGGGAAGAAAGAAGGCAGGGAGGAAGGAAAGGAAGGAAGGAAGGAAGGAAAGAAAGAAGGAAGGAAGGAAGGATGGATATTTTGGGATATTTACAGAAGTTACCAAATATAATTATTTGCCCAATAAAGGGTTAACACTTTATCTGATTGTTGGATCACAAAAAGAAAAGAAAGGGGGGGGGGGGGTCTGGATACTGTTGCTAAACGATGGCAGTGATCCTTCCAAACAAACCAGCGTCACTGGTGCCGGAAAAATCAGAGCGTTGCCGGGTACTTAAGTGTAACAGGCGGTAGATCATCATATTTGGAAAGCTTAGCAATAACAGAATGAGGTCTGGACAGGTGCTCTGTGTGCAGCCGTATCCTCACATCATCATCCTGCTATGAGACTGGAGACACTGTCAAATACAAGCACATAGATGTCTCTGAGAAAGGAGGGAGGAAGGGAGGGAAGAAGGAAGGAAAGGAGAGAGGAAGGAAGCCGTATCCTCACATCATCATCCTGCTATGAGACTAGAGACACTGTAATACATGATTACAGTTACGGGAATTAACCCTCCTGTTGTCCTCGAGTCAAGGAAGGAAGGGAGGAAAGGAGGGAGGGAAGGAGAGAGGAAGGAAGGTGGAAGGGAGGAAGAAGGAAGGAAAGGAGAGAGGGAGGGAGGAAAGGAGGGAGGAAAGGGGGGGGGGGGGAGAACGAATGAAAGGAGGGATGAAGGAAGGAAAGGAGGAAGGAAGGAAGGAAGGAGGGAGGGAGGAAGTGAGGAAGAAGGAAGGAGGGAGGGAGGAAGGAAGGAAGGAAAGGAGAGAGGAAGGAGTTACATTCACAGTCTATAATAATAATAAAATGTTGTTAATTAACATATTTGGCAAGTTGCTAAAGGGAGCGAGGGCAACAGAGATTGTCCATAAATAACTGAGGATGATTGGTACAAGCTTGTTAGTTGTATTGAAATCCATGTTGTTGTCAACCTGTGAGTCTGTGCAGCCTCTGTAACATCTGCTGGGAAGTGTGTGTGTGTGTGTGTGTGTGTGTGTGTGTGTGTGTGTGTGTGTGTGTGTGTGTGTGTGAGAGAGGCAGCGTGCAAACTCAGGAGGATTTTTTGCAAAGAGGCCAAAAGCTGTCCCAGAAGTCCTCCATCCAATCATGATGGATTTTAAGAGGACGACAGCATTTCCCATGTGAGCTGATGCTTTGAATGTAGCTCACATCTCAGCCATTGCCCCACTGAGCTATCCCACTAGCTACTCTAATAGAAAAGCATGGTGCAGTTAGGGGGCCCTATGATTTCCGCAATCACGGAATCTCGGGCGGGAATTTGGCTGATTAAAACAGAATTTATTTTTAACGCAAAAGGTAAAAAAACAGAATTCCCAAAAATTTAAACGGAAAAAAACGGAATTTGGGAAAAAATAAAACTCCCTGACTTTATTAGTGAACAAGCAACCTGATGAGCTCTGCCAGACTCGATCCCAAGCTGTGTATTCAGTGTTCTGGATTAACAAGGCCCTATAAAATTTGGAGATTAATTTTTTAGAATTAGCACTTTGCAATATTTTCTCAATTGCTGAAGAAGAGAATCCATTTGGATGTAACTTTACAGTGGTAATAAAGTTGCGCACTTTCAGATATCTAAAAAAGTGACCCATCCTTTCTTCCTCTTTTCCTTTCTCTCTCCTTCCTTCCTTCCTTCCTTCCTTCCTTCCTTCCTTCCTTCCTTCCTTCCTTATGCCATCTCCCGTTTGTGGGGAAAACCTGCTGTTACGCTTCCTTCCTTTCCTTCCTTCCTTCCTCCCTCCTTCTCTGTCTTTCCTTCCTCCCTTCTTTCCTCCATCCTTCCTTCCTCCCTCCCTTCCTTCCTTTCTCCCTCCCTCCCTCCCTCCTTCTCTGTCTTTCCTCCCCCTACCTTCCTCCCTTCCTTCTTTCCTCCATCCTTCCTTTCTTCCTCTTTTCCCCGTGACCTCTTGTTTTTCTAATTTTCGGAATTTGGGAAAGAATAAAACTGATTTTATAGGGCCCGATACAGTATCCCTTTTCAAGGACTCGTCGACCACGCTTATAGGTTTCTTGATTCCCATAGTTTTTCAAGTGTTCCTGCAAGATGGGGGAGAGCTGAAGACCCCTTCAGTCTGCAGCAATATCCAAGAGGAGCAACATATCCAACATTTCCTGATTGCTGCTCAGTCTGTTGACCAGCAGCAAAATAATGAGGTCATTCCTGCAGGGTAGAGTGAATCCGCCTGGGGTAGCTCACAGCGCCTGGGTGAGCTGTGTGTGCATCGGGGTTCAGCATGCATTCGGTTGCCTTAAGGGTCACTGGTGACTCATTATGAAAGAAATAACTCATAGTGTTACCTACTAGGAACTACTGGGAACATTGTTGAGTTGTGCTTTTTGCAGAGGTGTTTGATTTAAATTCACTGAGGTCCAATTTGTGAAGGTTTCCTGAAGTGAAGGTCCCTAACGTCCGAATGTCCGTGTTATTTTTCAGGTCCTTGAAGGTAGCATTGTTACATTACAGCATCTGTGTCTATAGTGGCTAGATTATATGCTCCTCGTTTCCTTTCTCCCTCCCTCCCTCCTTCCTTCCTTCTTTCGTCCGTCCGTCCGTCCGTCCTTCCTTCCTCTTTTTTTCCCTCCCTCCTTCCTTCCTTCTTTCATCCATCCTTCCTTCCTCTTTTCCTTTCTCCCCCCTCCTTCCTTCTTTCTTTCTTCCGTCCTTCATTCCTTCCTTCCTTCCTTCCTTCCTCCCTCCCTCCTTTCCTTCCTTCCTATTTTCCTTTCTCCCTCCCTCCTTCCTTCCTTCTTTCATCCGTCCTTCCTTCCTCTTTTCCTTTCTCCCTCCCTCCTTCCTTCGTCCCTCCCTCCCTCTTACCTCCCTTCCTTCCTTCTTTCCTCCGTCCTTCCTTCCTTCCTTCCTTCTTTCCTCCGTCCTCCCTCCCTCCCTTCCTTCCTTCCTTCCCTCCCTCCCTTCCTTCCTTCCACCCTCCCTCCTTTCCTTCCTTCCTTCTTCCTCTCTCCCTCCCTTCCTTCCTTTCCTTTCCTCCCTTCCTCCCTTCCTCCCTCCCTCCCTCCCTCCTTTCCTTCCTTCCTTTCTCCCTCCCTCCTTTCCATCCTTCCTTCCTCTTTTCCTTTCTCCCTCCCACCTTTCCTTTCTTCTTTCCTCCGTTATCAGTAAAACATTTGAGTTAAACATGAATGTAATTTAAGGGAACAGGGTAACCAAGTGTGTGTGTGTGTGTGTGTCTGTGTGTGTGTGTGTGTGTGTGTGTGTGTGTGTGTGTGTGTGTGTGTGTGTGTGTGTGTGTGTGTGTGTGTGTGGCTGTAAGAGTTATGTGTAATGCATGTGAGTGCATAAGAAGTCATATTTCACATGGGAGCGGCGGCAGCTCCAGCTTTCAGCCACTAAGTGCTCGGTGGTACACACACACACACACACACACACACACACATACACACACACACACACACACACACACACACACACACACACACAAAGAGTAACCAGTATGGGTTTTAAGCTGCCAGGCTGAGTGACAGTTGTTTATGGTCGCTCGAACTCAATTTAACCAAACACTGAATTTCTGTATGAATAATTTACGTTCTTCTTGAGAGAAGGTCAAAGGTCAAAAGAGAGAAAAGGCGAGAAAGCTGTTGTTTTCATTGTCATTTCATTTCTTTTTTATATTTATTATGAGCTCTTTTGACGTGTTTATTGATTTGGCTTTTTGCAGACTCACTGGGAAAACAGCATCTGAGCCAACACAGCACACTGAGTCAAGCAAGAACTGGAACTCTGCACTGAGCCATGAAATTGGGGCCGTCGAGTAAATAAAGGAGCGCTGGTAAGAGTGTTTGAGAGAGAGGTTGAGTTATGAATCAAGAGGTTAAAGAGGTGAGAATATGCTGCAGCTGAAAGTAAAGAAATATATAAATATGGAGGAATATAAACCTTTATGTCATCTAAAAGGCCCAGACACAAAACTACAATTTTAACTTTAACCCTCCTGTTGTCCTTGGGTCGAGGAAGGAAGGAAGGAAGGAAGGGAGGGAGGGAGGGAGGGAGGGAGGGAGGAAGGAAGGAAAGAAAGGAGGAAGGAAGGGAGGAAGGGAAAGAAGGAAGGAAGGAATGATGGAAGGAAGGAAGGAAGGAAGGACAGAAAGAAGGAAGGAAGGAAAGGAGGGAGGGAGGGAGGGAGGAAGGAAAGGAAGGACAGGGGAAAGAAGTAAGGAAGGAGGGAGGGAGAAAGGAAACGAGGAAGTAAGGAAAGAAGGACAGAGGAAAGAAGGAAGGGAGAAAGGTAGGGGGAGGAAAGAAAGAGGGAAGGAAGGAAGTAAACGAGGGAGGGAAGGAAGGAAAGGAGGGAGGGAAGAAGGAAAGAAGAACGGAGGAAAGAAGTAAGGAAGGAGGGAGGGAGAAAGGAAACGAGGAAGGAAGGAAAGAAGGAAGGGAGAAAGGTAGGGGGAGGAAAGAAAGAGGGAGGGAAGGAAGAAGGAAGGAAGGAAGGAACAGTCAAAACAGACTGGGTCAATTTGACCCAGGAGGACGACAGGAGGGTTAATTGCTCGGCCTGATGCCACATTGACCAGGATAAGCAGCAGAAAATGGATGGATGGATGGATGGATGGATGGATGGATGGATGGATGGATGCATGCAATTACTGCCGTTAGGAGTTGTAGAGTTTCTGAAACCTGTAGTTCAGATAAATATTTCCAAGCAGCAGCTGGAGGAAGGAAGGATGGAAAGGAGGAAGAAAGAAGGAAGGGAAGAAGGAAGGAAGGAGAGGAGGGAAGAAGGAAGGCAGCTGTGTTCAAAGTAAATTATTAAGCATATGAAATGAAATGGTCTTTAGTTAAATAATATTATAATATCCAAACATGTTCCTCTCTCCCTAGTGACGATATGTAGAGAGACAAACACATGGAGACTGGTACCATCACCATAGCAACCACCTGGTCCTCCTCCTTTAGCTGTAGAGAGACAAACACATGGAGACTGGTACCATCACCATAGCAACCACCTGGTCCTCCTCCTTTAGCTGTAGAGAGACAAACACATGGAGACTGGTACCATCACCATAGCAACCACCTGGTCCTCCTCCTTTAGCTGTAGAGAGACAAACACATGGAGACTGGTACCATCACCATAGCAACCACCTGGTCCTCCTCCTTTAACTGTAGAGAGACAAACACATGGAGACTGGTACCATTACCATAGCAACCACCTGGTCCTCCTCCTTTAGCTGTAGAGAGACAAACACATGGAGACTGGTACCATCACCATAGCAACCACCTGGTCCTCCTCCTTTAACTGTAGAGAGACAAACACATGGAGACTGGTACCATTACCATGGCAACCACCTGGTCCTCCTCCTTTAGCTGTAGAGAGACAAACACATGGAGACTGGTACCATCACCATAGCAACCACCTGGTCCTCCTCCTTTAACTGTAGAGAGACAAACACATGGAGACTGGTACCATTACCATAGCAACCACCTGGTCCTCCTCCTTTAGCTGTAGAGAGACAAACACATGGAGACTGGTACCATCACCATAGCAACCACCTGGTCCTCCTCCTTTAGCTGTAGAGAGACAAACACATGGAGACTGGTACCATCACCATAGCAACCACCTGGTCCTCCTCCTTTAGCTGTAGAGAGACAAACACATGGAGACTGGTACCATCACCATAGCAACCACCTGGTCCTCCTCCTTTAACTGTAGAGAGACAAACACATGGAGACTGGTACCATTACCATAGCAACCACCTGGTCCTCCTCCTCTCTTCTTCTCCTTTAGCTGATTACCTTTCTCTCTAATATCTACACAGTGACATCAGCAACATCTGGTTCACTTCAAACACACAATTCACTTTTAATCCTCTTCTAAGTAATATTTACCTTTTTAATTATGTGATGAAAGTAGAAAACGTTTAAACACAGGAACAGGAGAGAAATGAGATCTGACTCAACTACAGCAGAGCCGACAGAGCCGAGCTGCTACGAGGAGAAAGAAAGAAAGAAAGAAAGAAAGAAAGAAAGAAAGAAAGAAGAGTTTACTTATTACTCAGAGATTTAAGCTTCCTGTCGTCCTCCCGGGTCAAATTGACCCCGTCTGTTTTGTCTTTCCTCCCTTCCTTCCTTCCTTCCTTCCTCTGTCCTTCCTTTTTCCTCCCTTCTTCTTTGACTCGAGGACAACAGGAAGGGTTAACAAAACCACAACCATTTCATTTGGTATGCTTAATAACATTTGACGTTGACCACACCTGCTGCACTTGGAAATATTTATCTGAACTACAGGTTTCAGAATCTCTACAACTCCTAACAGCAGAAATTTCATTCAAACATACATTTATCCATCCATCCTTCCATTCATCCATCCATTCAGCCATCCATCCATCCATCCATCCATCCATCCATCCATCCATTTATCCGTTTTCTACTGCTTATCCTGGTCAAGGTGGCATCAGGCCAAGCATTTAACCTTTCTGTCATCCTCCTGGGTCAAATTCTGTTTTGACTGTTCCTTCCTTCCTTCTGCCGAGCAATTAAACCCAAACATCCTTTTCCTCTCCAGCTCCTCCTGGTGCATCCTGAGGCGTTCCCAGCTCAGTAGAGATATATAATCCCTCCAGCGTGTTCAGGGTCTGCCCCGAGGATCCTGACCTGGCAGCGTGTTCTGGGTCTGCCCCGAGGATCCTGACCTGGCAGTGTGTTCTGGGTCTGCCCCGAGGATCCTGACCTGGTTCCCAAACAACCTCAGCTGGCTACTTTCTATGCAGAGGAGCAGCAGACCTCCACCTAACCTGCCCTGGATGTCTGAACTCCTGACCTTTATCTCTAAGGTTGAACCCTGACTCTCTCTGGAGGAAACTCATTTTGGCCGCTTGCTTCACCTTCAGGCTCCTTCTTCACTAAGACAGTCCGCTGCAACACCTGCGTCACTTTTTGAAATACATCGTTGGGTTTAACCTCAGCGACGGCACAGACCAGAAATCACCCAGAAACTCAAGCGTTGTCACTAAGAAGCTCAGAGAGATGTAACAGTCTCATAATGTGACATGGTGACTATTAGGAAATGCAGCAGTAACTCCTTCCTTCCTTCCTTCTTTCCTTCCTTCCTCCCCCTTCTCTTTTTTTCCTCTCCTTACCTTCCTCCCTTTCTTCTTTCCTCTGTCCTTCTTTCCTTTCCATTCCTCCCTTCATTCCTTCCTCTTTTCCTTTCTCCGCCCCTCCATCTGTCCTTCCTTCCTACCTTTCCTTCCTTCCTCCTTCTCTTTCTTTCCTCCCCCTACCTTCCTCCCTTCCTTCTTTCCTCCATCCTTCCTTTCTTTCTCTTTTCCTTCCTTCCTTCCTTCCTTCCTCCCTCTTTTCCTTTCTCCCTCTCTCCTTCCTTCCTTCCTTCCTTTCCTTCCTTCCTTCCTCCCTTCCTTCCTTCCTTCCTTCCTTCCTTCCTTTCCTTCTGTTTCCTGTTGTTCCCCATCAGTGAGTTCTGTGACATTTTATGATTTACACTTATACCCCCAAGTGTAACGTGTGTAAATATTTATCTATTATTATCTCAGCAGTGAAACATTTTCATGATCTTTGCAGCTCTTTGGTAATTTACTGCTGACTCTAATGTCTCTGTAGCATTTAGACTCCTTGACAACCACATAGTGCAGTATAAGCT
>NC_070581.1:32501850-32507879 GCF_027409825.1 Scomber japonicus | reverse complement strand
CAGTCAGTGAGTCAGTGAGTCAGTCAGTCAGTCAGTCAGTCAGTCAGTCAGTGAGTCAGTCAGTCAGTCAGTCAGTGAGTCAGTCAGTCAGTCAGTCAGTCAGTCAGTCAGTGAGTCAGTGAGTCAGTCAGTCAGTCAGTCAGTCAGTCAGTCAGTCAGTCAGTCAGTCAGTGAGTCAGTGAGTCAGTCAGTCAGTCAGTCAGTCAGTCAGTCAGTCAGTGAGTCAGTCAGTCAGTCAGTCAGTCAGTCAGTGAGTCAGTGAGTCAGTCAGTCAGTCAATCAGTCACTCTTTATCTATAAAGCGCTGAGTCAGCATGAATAGACAGAAGCAGCTGAGATACTGAGATCCTCAGAAGAAGAAGAAGAACTGCTGCTGCTTTAAAGGACCGAGCTGCTCACAACTACTGATTCATTTAGCTTCCTGCTGTTTTCTCGTCTTTTTATTAAGTTTAATCCATAAGAAAATACAACTATTCAGGCATTTATTTATAAAAGCATCCTCACTTTACTTTTAGTACATAAAACTTTTGCACATTATTGTCATTTTGTGGCATTTAAATAATTGATGATGTCATTTTCTTTGCTACTATACAGTCTTATTTTTAACCTTCCTGTCGTCCTCCCGGGTCAAATTGACCCCGTCTGTTACGACTGTTCCTTCTTTCCTCCCTCCCTCCTTCCTTCCTCCCTCCTTTCCTTTCTTCTATCTTTCTATCTTCCTTCCTTCTTCCCTCCCTCCTTTCCTTCCTTCTTACCTTTCCTCCTTCCTTCCTTCCTCCCTCCCTCCCTCCTTTCCTTTCTTCTTCCTTTCTCCCTTCCTTTCCTTCCTTCTTCCTCCCTCCCACCTTTCCTTCCTTTCAACCTGCGTGGTGCATTCAGGGGCGGAGGGGGGTCAACCTGCGTGGTGCATTCAGGGGCGGAGGGGGGTCAACCTGCGTGGTGCATTCAGGGGCGGAGGGGGTCAACCTGCGTGGTGCATTCGGGGGCGGAGGGGCTTTTATGGAGAGGAAAGTCCAGCGCAGAAGGTCAGACAAACACACTTAGAGCTTCTTTTCTTTTCTCGCTTCTTTGGCTCGCTTTCTGTGATATAAGTTCAGACTTACTGATTACTTTCTGTTTTTTAACCTTTTCCAGCAACTTTTTCTTCCTCAGTCAAACAGCTGGACTGATGCAGTTTGTATCTTTTAAATCACGTCTGAATCTTTGCAAAAAATACAATACGATTTGTTTATTTGATTGCATTTTGAGTCCTGAGAAAGAAAAAAATGTCATGTTGTCAAATTGACCCCGTCTGTTTTGACTGTTCCTTCTTTCCTCCCTTCTCTGTCTTTCTTTCCTTCCTCTCTCTTTCCTCCCTCGATCCCCCTTTCTTCCTTCCTTTTGTCCTTCCTTTTGTCCTTCCTTTTGTCCTTCCTTCCTCCCTCCCTCCTTCTTTCCTTCCCTCCTCCCTTCCTTCTTCCCTCCTTCTCTCTTTCTTTCCTCTCCCCTACCTTCCTACCTTCTTTCTTTCCTCCCGTCCTTCATTCTTCCTCCCTTCCTTCTTCCTTCCTCCCTTCCTTCCTTCCTTCTTCCTCCCTTCCTTCCTCCTTTCCTTCCTTCTTCCTCCCTTCCTTCCTCCTTTCCTTCGTTCTTCCTCCCTTCCTTCCTCCTTTCCTTCCTTCTTCCTCCCTCCTTTCCTTCCTTCTCCTCCCTTCCTTCCTTGACTCAAGTTGAAATAATATGCCTTTGCCTCTTTATTTGTCCTTTTTCCTTCTCTCCTTTCCTTCTCTCTTCTCATCTTATCTTCTCCAGTGTTCCTTTACTTTTTTCCTCCCATACTTCATCTTTCTTCTTACCCCCCCCCCCCCCCCCCCCCCCCATCTCCTCTTCCTTTCCAACGACAGGTCCTTCACACTTATCCTCATTCTTTACTCTCAACTTTACTCCACCCACCTGTCAGGATGATTAGCCTAGTATCTCCCGTTGCCTGGCAACCCAACTAATGACAGTGACCTGTCAATGACCTAATTTTCGCTTCCTTCCTTCCTTCCTTCCTTCCTTCTTCCTCCCTCCCTCCTTTCCTTCCTTCCTTCCTTCCATCCTTACTTCCTTCCTTCCGTCCGTCTTTCTTCCTCCCTTCCTTCTTTCCTTTCCTTTCCTCCTTTCCTCCCTTCCTTCCTCCCTCCTTTCCTTCCTTCCTTCTTCCTCCCTCCTTTCCTTCCTTCTTCCTCCCTTCCTTCCTCCTCCCCTCCTTTCCTTCTCTCCTTTCCTTCTCTCTTCTCATCTTATCTTCTCCAGTGTTACTTTACTCTTTTCCTCCCATACTTCATCTATCTTCTTACCCCCCCCCCCCCCCCCCCCCCCCCCCCCCCCATCTCTTCTTCCTTTCCAACCACAGGTCCTTCACACTTATCTTCATTCTTTTCCTCTCAACTTTACTCCACCCGCCTCCTGTCAGCATGATTAGCCTCGTATCTCCCGTTGCCTGGCAACCCAACTAATGACAGTGACCTAATTTTCACTAACCACTCTGGACCAGCTGTCCAACAAGAAAAAAAAAAGAGAAGAAAGTGGTTATTTGTGTCAGATTGCTGTCAAGAAATTAAATGAATGGTGTATAGTATCTGTTGTGATTTGAGATGAGGGCAGTTGTGAGATGTGAAGCATTTAGCGGACGCTCGAAATGAAACACCGGTGAATGTCCTGATTGGAAATTTGAAGATAATAAAAAGGGACAGAGCTTAACCCTCCTGTTGTCCTCAGGTCAAGGAAGGACGAGAGGAAGGAAGGAAGGAAGGAAGGAAGGAAGGAAGGGAGGAAGGAAAGAAAGGAGTAAGGAGGGAGGGAGGAAAAGAGGAAGGAAGTAAGGAGAGAAGGAAGGGAGGAATGAAAGGAGCAAGGAAGGATGAAAGAAAGGAGTAAGGAAGGATGTAGGAAAGAAGGAAGGGAGGGAGGAAGGAAGGAAATGAGTAAGGAGGGAGAGAGGATAAGAGGAAGGAAGTAAGGAGAGAAGGAAGGAAGGAAGGAAGGCAGGAAAGGAGTAAGGAGGGAGGGGAAGAACAAAGGAAAAATTAAAGAAAAAGGGAGAAAGGAAGGAACAGTTAAAAGAGAGATGGGGTCAATTTGACCCTGGAGGACGACAGGAGGGAGGAAAGAAGGAAGGAAGGAAGGAAGGAAGGAAGGAAGGAAGGAAGGAAGGAAGGAACGAACGAACGAACAGTCAAAAGAGAGATGGGGTCAATTTGACCCTGGAGGACGACAGGAGGGAGGGAGGGAGGGAGGAAGGAAGGAAGGAGAGCGGGAGGGAAGAAGGAAGGAAGGAAAGGAATGAAGGACAAAGGAAGGAAGGAATGAAGGATGAATGAAGGAAGGGAGGTAGGGGGAAGGAAAGAAACAAAAGGAGGAGGGAGGGAGGGAGGGAGGAAGTAAGAAAGGAGAGCGGGAGGGAAGAAGGAAGGAAGGAAAGGAATGAAGGACAAAGGAATGAAGGATGAAGGAAGGGAGGTAGGGGGAAGGAAAGAAACAAAAGGAGGGAGGGAGGGAGGAAGGCAGGAAAGGAGTAAGGAGGGAGGGAGGAAAAGAGGAATGGAGTAAGGAGAGAAGGAAGGGAGGAATGAAAGGAGGAAGGAAGGAAGGAGAGAGGGAAGAAAGAAGGACAGAAGGAAAGGAGGAAGGTAAGTAGGAAGGAAGGAAGGATGGAAGGAAGGAAGGACAGAAGGAAGGAATGAAGGACAAAGGAAGGGAGGAAGGAAGGAAGGACAAAGGAAGGAAGGAGGGAAGGAAGGAAGGACATCGATGAGACTTCTGTCATCTTTGCAAACATGAGCAGCAAACAGATGAACCCGTCCTCCGTCTAATTGACTGCAGCAGGGCGGAGAGACGGAGAGATGGAGAAACGGAGAGATGGAGAGATGGAGAAACGGAGAGATGGAGAGATGGAGAAATGGAGAGATGGAGAAACGGAGAGATGGAGGGATGGAGGGATGGAGCCTTCAGGGATAAATGAGTTATCTGCTAATCACTCTGAGTCTGGCCTTGGTCTTTGGCAGTTAGTAAAGAGAGATGAATCCTGACCCGTCTCACGCTGTCCCTGTGTGGCTCTTAATGTCATATGTCATATTTAATCGCTCCATGAAGAAGAAAAGATTACAGGGAAAATGGAAAAGCATATTTATTTTTACCTTACTCCCTTCCTTCCTTTCCTTCCTTTCCTTCTTCCCTCCTTCTCTCTTTCTTTCCTCCCTCCCTCCCTCCTTCCCTCCCTTCCTTCATTCCTGTCCTTTTTTCCTCCCTCCCTCCCTCCTTCCTCCTTCCTTCCTTTCCTCCCTCCCTCCTTCTCTATTTCTTTCCTCCCTCCCTCCCTCCCTCCCTCCCTCCCTCCTTCTGTTTCTTTCCTTCCCCCTACCTCCCTTCCATCCTTCCATCCATCCCTCCCTCCTTCCTCCTTCCTACCTTACTCCCTTCCTTCCTTTCCTCTCTCCCTCCTTCTCTCTTTCTTTCCTCCCTTCCTTCCTTCCTCCTTCCTACCTTACTTCCTTCCTTCCTTCCTCTCCCCTTCCTCCTTCCTACCTAACTCCCTTCCTTCCTTTCCTCCCTCCCTCCTTCTCTCTTTCGTTCCTCCTTCCCTCCCTCCCTTCCTTCCTTCCTCCCTTCCTTACACCCTCCTTTCCTCCCTTCCTCCCTCCTTCCCTCCTCCTCTCTTTCTTTCTTTCCTTCCTCCCTCCCTCCTTCCTCCTTCCTACCTTACTCCCTTCCTTCCTTTCCTCCCTCCCTCCTTCTCTCTTTCTTTCCTTCCTCCCTCCCTTCCACCCTCCTTTCCTTCCTTCCTTCCTCCTGACATTTTGAGTTGCAAATAAATAATGAATATAAAAAGTTGTTATTTCAGTTAATTGACCTCAACATGTCAACATGTGCGTCAGTCTCATCCTCGCCTGTCTTTATTTTTCTGTCACAATGATCTGAAGGCTATAGAAAGAACACTAATTATCGATGTGGAGATGATATACAAACTAGTACATGTGTTTACAAAGCTTGAAATAGATCTGAATGAGCACAACAAACACACTGAACACATCAGAAGTCAAAAGGCCAGCTGAGTGTTGCTGCATTAACTGTAACTGTTTATAAAGTACTTTATATCAGAGCCTGGTAGTTTTATAATGTACTTTGGTAGATTAAAGGCCCATTTATGCTCAATGTTAAAGATGGATACGGATCAGGTGGGGAGTTCTGGTCCTCTGAAATGAGGCCAACGTGGAAGTAACTTAGAACTGCATTCTATCAAAAGGCCACCAGGGGGTGACCGTCTCTATACAAGTCAATGGAGAATTCACCAACTTCTCACTTGATTTCTAACCTCAGTAAACGTTTTCAAATGTGTTTATGGTCTCAATCGCTAGTTTAAAGCCTTCTTCAATGCAGTATGATGTTCATTTGGGACATTTTGGCCTCCCTGATTTTATATGTGACGATAAAGCAGGGTATGCATTAGGGCGTGGCTACGTCCTGATTGACAGGTTGATTGACCAATGTCCTCGAGATCCAGCCCTCGCAACCATAGCAACCTCCCCGCTCCGCCCATGACTCCGCCTCATGCCCATATAAGTAGAATCTGTGTTTTTATTTTTCCCAGCATGCACCTGAAATTTTCAAGATGGCGCTGCCTAGATTAGAAAAACTATTGGCTTCCGAGCAGCAGTCCACAAACTAATGGGTGACGTTACGGATGTTACGTCCATTTCTTTTATACAGTCTATGGTACAGACGGAGCCTTCTGTCCGGGCTCTGTGTTCATTTCGTCCGTATTTCTGCACGTTTCCATAAAGTTTACGGATACGGACCATATCTGGTGTGTTCCTTCCTTCCTCCATCCTTCCTTCCTTCTTTTCTTCCTTCTTTCCTCCGTCCTTCCTTCTTCCTTCTTTCCTCCCTCCTTTCCTTCCTCCCTCCCTCCTTTCGTCTGTCCTTCCTTCTTCCTTCCTTCCTCCCTCCTTTCCTTCCTTCCTTCCTTCATCCCTTCCATCCTTCCTTCCTTCCTTCCTTCCTTCTTC
>NC_070581.1:32459350-32496850 GCF_027409825.1 Scomber japonicus | reverse complement strand
GTCTCTGACTCTGTCTCCTTATGGATCAATAATCATTTCATCTTCAGATCAATTGATGGTGTTTGAATGGTGGGTCATCTTCATCTGAGAGAGCGCTACCCAGGCGGGGAGTTCCAGTCCTCTGAAATGAGGCCAACCAGGAAGTAACTTAGAGCTGCATTCTATCAAAAGGCCACCAGGGGGCGACCGTCTCTATACAAGTCAATGGAGAATTCACCAACTTCTCACTTGATTTCTAACCTCAGTAAACGTTTTCAAAATGTGTTTATGGTCTCAATCGCTAGTTTAAAGCCTTCTTCAATGCAGTATGATGTTCATTTGGGACATTTTGGCCTCCCTGATTTTATATGTGACGATAAAGCAGGGTATGCATTAGGGCGTGGCTAGGTCCTGATTGACAGGTTGATTGACCAGTGTCCTCGAGATCCAGCCCTCGTAACCATAGCAACCTCCCCGCTCCGCCGTTGGTCCCACCCATATGTCCGTTCATGGCTCCGCCTCATGCCCATATAAGTAGAATCCGTGTTCATTTTTTCCCAGAATGCACCTGAAATGTTCAAGATGGCGCTGCCTAGATTAGAAACTATTGGCTTCCGAGCAGCAGTCCACAAACCAATGGGTGACGTCACGGATGTTACGTTACCTTGTTATCTCTCATATGTCCTTTTAACGCCTCAGAGTAAGACCTATAGATAGTTTGTAGAGTCTCTCAAGCTGCCAACGTGTGGAGACAGAAACAGACAGACTGGGTGATAAAGGAGGAAGGGAATCCAGGCTATAGAGGACAGGATTTTATTATAATGGGATACGAGATGATCAGCAGCAGACGACACAGCAGGATCTGGAGCACCATTACCTTCCTTTCTTCCTTCCTTCCTTCCTTCCTTCCTTCATCCCTCCTTTCCTTCCTTTCTTACTTCCTTCCTTCCTTCCTCCCTCCCTACTTTCCTTCCTTCCTTCCTTCTTTCCCTCCCTCCTACCTTCCTCCCTCCCTCCTTGACTGTTCCTTCCTTCCTTCCTTCCTTCCTTCCTTCATCCCTCCTTTCCTTCCTTCCTTCCTTCATTCCTTCCTTCCTCCCTCCCTCCTACCTTCCTCCCTCCCTCCTTGACTGTTCCTTCCTTCCTTCCTTTCTTCCTTCCTTCCTTCCTTCCTCCTTCTTTCATCCCTCCTTTCCTTCCTTCCTTCCTTCTTTCCTTCACCCCTACTTTCCTTCCTTCCTTCCTTCCTTCCTTCTTTCCCTCCCTCCTACCTTCCTCCCTCCCTCCTTTCCTTCCATCTTCCTCCCTTCCTTCATCATTTCCTTTCCTTCTACCACCCTTCCATCCTTCCTTCTTGCTCCCTTCCTCCCTCCTTTCCTTCCTTCTTCCTCCCTCCCTTCCTCAGAGTAAGACCTGGATGGTTTGTAGAGTCTCTCAAGCTGCCAACGTGTGGAGACAGAAACAGACAGACTGGGAGATAAAGGAGGAAGAGAATCCAGACTATAGAGGACAGGATTTTATTATAATGGGATACGAGATGATCAGCAGCAGACGACACAGCAGGATCTGGAGCATCGTGAGTCAACAGCGTGTCCCCCAGAGCTGCTGCTGGAGAAATATTTCCTCTACTTCTTCTTTCTTTTTCTCTCTCTTAGTTTCTCTTTCTTCCTCTTTCAGATGTTACACTTGTTTTTACTAAATGTTAACTTTAGGTTTCCATCTCTGTCTTCCATGTTGTTTCCCTTCCTGTCGTCCTCCCGGGTCAAATTGACCCCGTCTGTTTTGACTGTTCCTTCTTTCCTTCCTTCCTTCCTTCCATCTGTCCTTCCTCCTTCCCTCTATCTTTCTTTCCTCCCCATTACCTTCTTTATTTCCTTCCTTTCTTTCCTTCCTCTCTGCCCTCCCTTCCTTCTGTCCTTCCTTCCTCCCTCTATCTTTCTTTCCTCCCCATTACCTTCTTTATTTCCTTCCTTCCTTTCCTTCCTCTCTTTCCTCCTTTCCTTCCTTCTTTCCGCCTGTCCTTCCTTCCTTCCTTCCTTCTTATTTCCATCGTTCCTTCCATCTTTCCTTCCGTCCTTCCTTCCTTCCTTCCCCCTCCTTCTCTCTCTTTCCTCCCCATTACCTTCCATCTTTCCTCTGTCCTTCTTTCCTTCCTTTTTTCCTTCCTTCTTTCCTCCCTCCTTCTCTGTCTTTCCTCCCCATTACCTTCCTTCTTTCCTCTGTCCTTCCTCCTTTCCTTCCTTCCTCCCTCCCTCCCTCCTTTCCTTCCTTCCTTCCTTCCTTCCTTCCTTCCTTCCTTCCTTCCTTCTCTCTTTCCTCCCCATTACCTTCCTCTTTTTCTTCCTTCCCCCCTCCCTCCCTCCCTTCCTTCCTTCCTTCCTTCCTTCCTTCCTTCCCCCTCCTTCTCTCTCTTTCCTCCCCATTACCTTCCTTCTTTCCTCTGTCCTTCTTTCCTTCCTCCCTTCCTCCTTTCCTTCCTTCCCCCCTCTTTCCCTCTCTCCCTCCCTTCCTTCCTTCTTTCCTTCCTCCCTCCTTTCCTTCCTTCCTTGACTCGAGGACAACAGGAGGGTTAAAATAAATATTGCATGAGCCCAAACTTGGCAATTCAGATTTTTTAGCAACTAAGAAATGGCTGCAAATACTTCCCCCTCATACTTATTGCTCTATATTTATTTTATATTATTTTTTTCTTGCTTCCTTTACATATTTCGCCCTGTTCTTGTGCCTCTTGTTCATTACCTCTATCTTCCACCCTCCAACCCTCCTTTTAATGCACCACAAGCACTCAATATGACAGACTCCATTAACTTCACTGTTGTTTCTCTAAATGTTTCCGTAGTTAGTTTCTGTCTAACAATCTTGTTGCACCGCATTAATCTTAATTAAACTGCTAAATTGGAGCTTTTATCTTATTTGGGCTTTCAGCATGTACCCTTGTTTATGTGTCAACAGTGTGTTCGCTCTGTTATTGGCAGAAATAGTGCGTGGAAAAAACTTTTTAAACACTATTCAGAAACTTAAATGTACTGTTGTGTAGCCACCGGAAGTCAGACAGTATGCAGCTCATCAGGAGGGGGGCCTTTAAAGTCTGTGTAAAGTAAGAATAAATATGTGTTCTGAGTTTGACATACCACAGAAAAGTGTGTTGTTAACCACCCTGCCAAATTTCAATGATTAAAAAAAAAAATTGCCAAATATATGAAATTAGGCTTCAAAGTTGTGTAAAAATCAGCCTCTTTCTCTGCTCCCAAACGCTGAAGCCCCGCCCCCTACCAAGTGTCACCTGTCAATCAAAGTCACCACCTCTACCAGAAACATGGACGCTACGTCTGAGAGCTTTCTGCTGCTAACTCAGCTACTAGCTCAGCGGCTAACTCGGCGGCTAGCTCAGCGGCTAACTCGGCGGCTAGCTCAGCGGCTAACTCAGTGGCTAACTCGGCTGCTAGCTTGGCGGCTCAGCTAACTGGCTAACTGTAGACTGTAGTAGTAGTAGTAGTGTGTGCTGAATGTATTTCTACCTCTACAGCAGCAGGGGCGGGTTTATGCTAATCACTAAATCCTGAACACAGAAATGTTGAAACACAGTTTGTGAAGTCTAGCTCCACAATTCAAATCTAAATGGTTGAAATGCTTTTTACACCTTTTTTAGAAATACATGACCTATTTAATGTGTTTAAAAAGTCTTTAAGGACTTAAAACAGCCTGATTCAGACAGGTTGAAATAAGGGGCTGTGTATCCATCTAGACCTGCTACCTCTGAACAGGTGCTGACTGGCCATCAGAAAGTTGAATTTTCCCGGTAGACCAGTCTTATGAATGCTGTTGTTGATTTTTATACTCAGTCTTGGCATCTTAGCAGCTGCTGCAGTCTGAACTAGCAGGTGGTCGATGCCATCACAGAGAGAACAGAAACTAAAGGCCCTTTTCATAGCTGTGCAGGTACAATGACGAGTGAAAAGCTGTGGTTATATGCACCAAAAATCCAAAAAGAGCTGGATGAAGCCGACGATAGATCAGAGGCTGTGGTGATTATTAAATGCTCTACCAGTCACATCGCTGCTTTCATAGCCTCCAAACAGCTGTGCCAATCACATTAAAAGTTATAACAGCTCCGCAAATGGAAACGGCTTCTCTTCAGGAGATATGTGGATGGTTCAGAGTCATGACGTGAACACACATCACCATCAATATGCAGCCAGATGGAGAAGGGTTTTTGTTTTTTTTAAATCAGTTAGTTACTATAATATAATAATGTGCTATATAAAAATGATTTGTGAAATACTTTAATGCACAATCTAAACAAACAGGTGTAAATAGCACTGAATGAAAAAGGGAGGGAGGGAGGTAGGACGGAGGAATGAAAGAAGGAAGGGGGCAGGAAGGAACGAGGGAGTGAGGGAGGGAGGGAGAAAGGAAAAGAGGAAGGGAGGAAAGAAGGAAGGTAATGGGGAGAAAAGAAAGAGAGAAGGAGGGAGGAAGGAAGGAAAGGAGGAAGGGAGGGAGGAAAGGAGGGAGGAAAGAAGGTAGGACGGAGGGAGGAAGAAGGAAAGAAAGGAAGGAGGGAGGAAGGAAGGTAGGACGGAGGGAGAAAAAAAGGAGGGAGGAAGGAAGAACAGAAGGAAGAAAGGGAGGAAGGACAGATGGAAGGAAGAAAGGAAAAAAGGAAGGTAGGAAGGACAGAAGGAAAGAAAGAAGGACAGATGGAAGAAAGGGAGGAAGGACAGAAGGAAAGAAAGAAGGACAGAAGGAAGAAAGGAAGGAAGGAAAAGAACACAGAGAGGAAAGTGGGCCGGATCGCACCCCTCGGCGGGCCGGTTCTGGCCCACGGGCCTCACGTTTGACACCCCTGGGGTAAAGGTTTTAGATTAGAGGGGCAATTAGATTTGCAACAGGAGTCGACGACCAAAACCATACCTCACCATAAAAAACACAAACAAAGGTAAAATCCAATTACAGGTGCATGGACTGCTGGATGTTACATTATTCAGATATAATTAGGTTACCAGAACTATAATGAATGATTCATCATGAATTCAGTGACTACAGCGATAGATGAACATGTCAGACAGTCTGAGTGATGTCTGTTTTACACATTATTCCTCAGAGAGGGAGAGTTTGAAGAGGTTGCAGTGTTTTAATTTAAACTTCCTGTCCTCCTCCCGGGTCAAATTGACCCCGTCTGTTTTAACTGTTCTTTCTCCCTCCCTTCCTTCCTTCCTTCCTTCCTCCCTTCCTTCCTTCCTTCCTCCCTTCCTCCCTTCCTCTTTTCCTCCCTCCTTCCTTCTCTCCCTCCTTACTCCCTTCCTCCCTCCCTCTCTCCCTCCATCCCTCCCTTCCTTCCTTCCTTCCTTGACCTGAGGACAACTGGAGGGTTAAGCATAGATATGTTTGGTTCTTATGTGGCAGCTGGAAAATGAGTTTAGTAATAAAAAGGAAGACACCTGCACACTGTTTTATGCACTCCTGTGATTTAATTACAAACTAACACAACGATTCGACCCTGAAAAGTCTTCATCAGGTGTGAAAGGAAGACAGGAAGTGTGCAGGTGTCTTCCTTTTATATCACAGCTGCAGTTATTTTCACCCAGCATCTGTTAAATTACGTTTAGATGTACGTGCACACTCAGTTTTTGTTCCATATTCATGTCTAATTGACTTTACATTAGCATTATCTCCATGGTAACTTTAACACATCTCGTGCCACAGCCATGCAACGCTGTGTTAAGAGGTTAAAGGTCATTTCACACATTTCTGTGAGATCAGGCTGAGAGGAACCAAGAATATCAATTTACATTTACACCAAAACAGAGATCAGAAAACAAGGAGGCTTCTCCTTTAGAAATATATATTATACCGTTAAAACCTGCACACTAAGAAGATGGGAGGGAGAAAGGAAGGGGAAAGAAGGAAGGAAGGGAGGGAGGAAGAAGGAAGGTTTGGAGGGAGGGATTAAGGAAGGAAGGGAAGAAGGAAGGAAAAGAGGGAGGGAGGAAGAAGGATGGAAAAGAAAGAATGAAGGGAGGAAGGAAGGAAGGAAGGAAGGAAGGAAAAGAGGGAGGAAGGAAGGGAGGAAGAGAGGAAGAAGGAAGGAAGGAAGAGGGAGGGAGGGAGGGAGGATGGAAAGGAAGGAATGAAGGGAGGGAAGAAGGATGGAAAGGAAGGAATGAAGGGAGGAAGGAAGGGAGGATGGGAGGGAGGAAAGGATGGAAAGGAAGGAATGAAGGGAGGGAAGAAGGATGGAAAGGAAGGAATGAAGGGAGGAAGGAAGGAAGGGAGGATGGGAGGGAGGAAAGGATGGAAGGAAGAGGGAGGGAGGGAGGGAGGGAGGGAGGGAGGGAGGGAGGGAGGGAGGATGGAAAGGAAGGAATGAAGGGAGGGAAGAAGGATGGAAAGGAAGGAATGAAGGGGGGAAAGGAAGGGAGGATGGGAGGGAGGAAAGGATGGAAGGAAAAAAGGAAGGGAGGATGGGAGGGAGGAAGAAGGAAGGGCGGGAGGAAGGAAAGAAGGAAAGGAGGAAGAAGGATGGAAAGGAAGGAATGAAGGGAGGGTGGAAGAAGGAAGGAAGGGAGGAAGAAGGAAGGAGAGGAGGGAAGGATTAAGGAAGGAAGGAAGGTAGGGAGGAAGAAGGAAGGAAAGGAGGGAGGAAGGGATGAAGGAAGGAAAATAGGGAGGAAGGAAGGGAAGGAGGAATAGTCAAAACAGACGGGGTCAATTTGACCCGGGAGGACGACAGGAAGGTTAATATGTGATTGTCCCTTTTCAGTCCTCCAGTATTCTCTTTATCTCTTTCTCTGCACTCCTTTAATTCATGATGAACGCCACATTTGGCCTTCTGAAAAACAAAACCCCAAAGAAAACATTATACTTGAAATTCCCAGCATGCCACATTCTTCTCTTTCACTTGAAATACAAACTTTTTCTGCTCTCCACAAAACAGGAAGTGAGCTGAAACCTTTTTTTTGAGTATCTTGAGTATCTTGAGGATTTGAAGGACTGCTGAATCTATTTTTTTCCAGCGTGTCAAAAATTCCTTCTTTTCATTTCATTTCATGCTTTCTCAGGGAGGTTGTGACATGAAGCTGGAGGTACACAAAGAGACGTCAATATTCTTACTTTTCTTACTTCAAACATACGAATCGACTGGAAGGAGAGAGTGAGAGCTTTTGGCAGCGCGAGTAAAAAAAATCCTCATGAAGAAAGAAAAAATGTGCTCAGAGTTAATAAAATGTGCTGTCAGATGTTGTTGATGTGAACAAGCTGCTCCATTATTTCTTGGTGAATACACAATGTGAGTACACAATCCTTTCTGTTTGATGACTGATTGAGGGAGCAGCGTGTGTGTGTGTGTGTGTGTGTGTGTGTGTGTGTGTGTGTGTGTGTGTGTGTGTCGTCCTTCAGGATTTTATTCTCAAATATAAACTTTTGGATTTGAATGTCAGCAGGATTTCAGTGGCAGCGAGACTTTGAAATGGATTAGATTTGTTTTATTTAATTCTCTGTCCTTCTGTCTTCAAATCAACTCAAATTTAACCCACTTTTACATTTGACAGCTGTAAAATCACCCCAAATGTTCTTTTACTCTGGGATTTGATGACTTAAAATGATCTAAAGTGGCCCAAAATGCACAAAAATGAAAATATTTTAATCCTTAAATAATGTCCAGGGTCTAATTTAACAATGTTTTTTCTTTTTAGAGCTGTAAAAACATCCTAAATGTCTTTTATTCTGAAATTTGATGATCTAAAGTGGCCCAAAATCCACAAAAATGAAAATATTTAAAAATGTTATACTGGGTCAGATTATCTCTGTATCTATGTCCAAGTGTTTTAGTGAAATGAATAGTTAATAGTTTTAATAAGATAGTAGTTATGAGGATTTCTTTTTATGATGTAGCAGTGAAGACTAATGGCTCTAATAGTTATGATAAACCCCACAGTTCATTTTCACTTTACATAAAATACATTTAACCACAAAAATGATTAAAAGAGACACACAATTGTCTAAAAAAACCTAAAAACTACCAGCAAGAGACATAAAAATGACTAAAAGAGACTTAAATTGAAACCCAAATGCTTCCAAAAAGAGATGAAAAAGTGACTAAAATCAATCTGCCATCTAGTTACCGTGGTAACTGGAGAGACTCAAAACTACCAAAAAGAGACATTTCTATCATTATATCTATGTTATATTTTCATGTCTGAGGTAAAACAGGACATGATATTGTGTGTTAGGAGACGTTTAGTGGTGTAAAAACTAAAAAATATATACTCTCTCTGCTCTCTGACACATGAATCAAGGTTTAATCACCAGTGCTGTAGGTGGCGGTACTAAGCAGCGGCCAAAAGAAGAAGAAGAAGAACGGACGTAAACAAAACGGTCACGTGTCCCACAGATTAACGTGCAGGTCAGGAAATGACGTAAGCGGACCGTATATGGTTTGTTCCGTGTGTGTTACGTTACGTGTTGGACTAAATACATGTTGACATATTGAGGAAAGTATTTCGGTTAGAAGGAAACGGATTTCATATTTCAGCAGAATGGATACTTGGCGAGCTGTACAGAAAGTCCTGAGTCATAAGATGATCGTTGTGGATAAAGAGAAGACTTTGAAGGTATGTAGCATTATAGCTGTTCTTACTTTAGCTGAGTGGCTAGCCGAGCTAACCGCTAATACTATTACGGCTGTGAGCAACCATATAATTCGTGAGTGGTCTTGAATGAATCAGGGTAATCTAAGCTTTCTAACAATGTACGGCATGAATATATATGTTTAAGGGTTGGTGTTTAAAACATTCAGAAGAACTTGTGGCTACCTCCCAACTTCCGGTCCGTCCCGTAGGCGGAACAGCTGGTTTTAAGAGGTTAATAAATCAGTGTGTGAAGGCTGAGAGTTGAATTTATCAGTCAGTGTGAATCCTGTGCAAGTTCAGGAGTTTCCAACTACTACTACATCCACACTTGTGCACTAGTAAACTAGTTGTCTGTTGTGTGTGCAGGGTTTCCCGCAGAAAATGTGTTAGTTAAGGTGGTGGGGACCACTTCAGGTTGTTACGTTTTGTAACATCAGCTGATAAAACACGCAGCACCGCAGCATTTTACACATTATGCGGCTAATGTCACCTGTTTAGTTGGAGCCATTCATTTACTCTGAGCCGGTTAGCCTGAAACGTGTTACTATAGTAACGTCACAGTTAGCCGTCACAGTTAGCCTGAAACTTGTTACTATAGTAACGTCACAGTTACCTGTCTGAGGATTAACGTTGTTAATGGTGACGTCACATGGCGCTGTTTGCATTAGTTTTTCGGGCTCTGGTGTTTTTTTTCTGAGCAGGTTCTGCCTCAGATGATGTAGATTTATGTTTTAACCAGCGGTCTGTGTTTGTTTCCTTAAACTTAATATCACTGTTAGCGTGTCTGTGTTATGCTAGCGGGAGGTGCAGAGAGCTACAGGTGTGTTCAGGGTCGCAGTCAGACAGTCGGACACAGCGGTTCCGGCCCGCTGCAGACGTTGGTTGAATATATTTATTTTATTTTATTTTATTTTATTTTTTGAAGACGTAAGTTAAGGCGTGTGTTGCTTAGGCGGCCTCCTTAGCTGTAAAGTGCTGTGGGAAACCCTGGTGTGTGTGTGTATGTGTGTGTGCGTGTGCGTGTGTGTGTGTGCGCGTGCGCGTGCCTCTAAGAGTCTGGCCCAAGGGCCTCTGAATTCTTAATCCAGTTTTGGCAATCTGTATGTTTATTCATCAATATATCTAATCTGTATATAAATATGTAGGCTACATAAAGTGTTGTAGTTATTTTCAAACTCCGTGTTCTTCTTGGTCACCCCCCCCTCCCCCATACCACCACCACACCACCACCACAACTACTGATCACATTTATTGATCAGTCAGATTATTGACTATTGATGCTTTCTAAACACATCTGTGCTTCAACATTTGGTATAAACACTTTTTATGGGGAGAACAAACTGTGAGGAGAGAATATGAACAGGATGTAAAGGGTTAATTCATGCTCTGCTTTATCCTGAGCAGATTTTACAGTGTATGATCTTTTTAACACAACCTGCAGTAATATCTTCTCGTGTCATCAGGAAGCAATGAAAAGACTCTTCATTCAGAGCGCTGACAGCTTCTGGAGATAAAACACAGAAATTAATTTGTTTGGCTGTCTGTCTGTTTCTTCTCTCTCTTCTCTTCATCTTCAGATTCCCTTCACCTGTTCACCTCCTCCTGCATTTATCTGAGTTCATTATTTATAAATGTAGATTAACTGATGTGTTTGAGTGCAGTCACTCAGTTCTACATGTAATTCAATTATCAAGGACAAGCAAAGTGAAAACAGAAAATAAACATGCTCATTTTCATTGTGGTCAAAAAGAAGAATTATACAGAAGGAAAAATAAAATTATACTTTTAATCAATCATTTCTTTAGTATGACTTTAAAAGCTTTGCTTCAGTGAACCTGAGGAACTGCAGCAGTGAATGAAAGTGTATTTTTTACTGCAGAACTTCAATGAATGATATTAATTAACCCTCCTGTTGTCCTCGAGTCAAGGAAGGAAAGGAGGAGAGGAAGAAGGAAGGGAGGGAGGAAGGAAGGAAAGGAGGGAGGCAGGGAGGGAGGGGGGAGGGAAGGAAAGAAGGAGAGAAGAAAGGGAGGACAGAGAAAATTAAGAAAGAAGGAGGGAAGGAGAGACGGAAGTCCTTTTGACACCAAAACGGTCGCCCCCTGGTGGCCTTTTGATAGAATGCAGCTCTAAGTTACTTCCGCGTTGGACTCATTTCAGAGGACCAGAACTCCCCGCCTGGTTATGAGGATTATTATTAAGACAAAAATATTATTGCATTGGTTTGTATTGGACATAAAACAGAGCAGCAGCTACACAGTATTTATCAGGTACACATTACAAAGACCAAATTTTTGAAATGATCCATGTCTGTAGATAATATTTTGGTATGATAACCCTTCCTGAGTCAAAGCTGTATTGCAGTTATCAGCTATTTGGCACAATTGAATGCATTTATTTAAAGATAGATAGATCTGAGCGTCTTGCTTTCTCTGCTTCTTTTGCTTTGAGTGTAAGAAAAACAGATAAACCTACTTAGTCCCCCAAAAAAAGCAAACAATAGCAACATTTGTGAGAGCACAGTATGTTCTTCTACTGAGTGTTATGTGTGTTGTGTTGCTGGAGTTTTGACCTCTTAAGACTATTTTGTTCCTCTCAGTACTACTTGGAAGCGGGTGAGTTGCCAGAAATCTCCACCATAAAACAGGATTTAAAAAAGCTAAAGAGAGAAAGAGAGTTCGGGGAAGTTCAAGGTAGCTGTAATAGTGTCATCAGCTTGGGGTTATGTTCACAATAATCCATGATCATGAAGAGAAACACTCTCAGTCTTATGCTGTGGTTCTGTCCCAGTTCAGCTCTATATCCGTCCACCAGTCCACCAGATGCCTTCAGGCTTTTCTGCCTGTTTAAGACTGAACTGAGTGGGATGAAGGAGAAATAAGACAGGCTGCAGATTATATTTAAAGACCGTGTAAAGTGAATTCAGGCATTTTCTTCTAAACACATTAAATAGTTCATAAATGTATTTCTAAAAAAGGTGTAAAAAGCATTTCAACCATTTAGATTTGAATTGTGGAGCTAGGCTTCACAAACTGTGTTTCAACATTTCTGTGTTCAGGATTTAGTGATTAGCATAAACCCGCCCCTGCTGCTGTAGAGGTATAAATACATTCAGCACACACTACTACTACTACAGTCTACAGTTAGCCAGTTAGCTGAGTTAGCCGCCAAGCTAGCCCCCGAGCTAGCAGCTGAGTTAGCAGCAGAAAGCTCTCAAACGTAGCGTCCATGTTTCTGGTAGAGGTGGTGACTTTGATTGACAGGTGACACTTGGTAGGGGGCGGGGCTTCAGCGAACTCGGTGGGCACTCCCACAGCGTTTGGGAGCAGAGAAAAAAGTTTTACACAACTTTGAAGCCTAGTTTCATATATTTGGCTTTTTTTTTTTTTTTAATCATTGAAATTTGGCAGGGTGGTTAACAACACACTTCTCTGTGGTATGTCAAACTCAGAACACATATTTATTCTGACTTTACACAGACTTTAAGGACCACTTCTCATTGGAACTAAGTGCTCAATTAAACTGAATCATTTGTTGTGTTACTCAGAGCTGTCTTTCAGTCCAGTCTTAATATGCAAACCACTCCGTTTGACAGACTGAATTATTCAGCAGAATTATTCATCTCTCTTTATACATATATATATATATATATATATATATACTATTTATTCAAATTTATGTTGCTGTGTGCTTGTTGTGATTTCTACACATATTCCAGTTGGTTCATGTGAGTTTTTGGATGGTGTATTGTATTATTTAGTAATTTTTTCAATTCCTCTGTTTCTTTAAATTGGATTCTTTGTCTGTTCTGCTGCGTGGTTAGCTCTGCAGGCTGTTGCACAAAACCTAGATAGCAGATTAAGCCACATCTCGGTTGCACGAAAGCAGAGGCACATAAGTTACTACGGAGATTTATTCTGTGCAGTTAGCTTGCTAACAGCTAGGCTAACAGCCAGGCTAACAGCTAGGCTAACAGCTAGGCTAACAGCTAGGCTAACAGCCAGGCTTGACTCCTGGTGTTGTATTTGTTCAGTCAGCTGTCACTCCGATTGGAAATAAATGTGTTTTACAATTATTTCATGGTCTCCTCCATATATACTAATTATTTTTTATTAGCATGTATTAATATCCCACAGATACATTGTTATTCAGTGAAGAAGCCTATACCGTTATTACTTTAATTGTAACTGTTATTATTTATGTAATACCCATTTCTAGGCATGGGCCGGTATGAGATTCTGATGGTATGATAACCATAAGAAAAAATATCATGGTTTCACGGTATGGCGGTATTGTGATTACAGCTCTAAAATGTTCTTAAAAGGAAGAAAAATAAAGACAGACATGTTCATTTAACCTGAATCTGTAATGACAGTGTGAGGGGTCGTGATAGTCTACGCTGCAGCTGCACCACTTGAGGGATTACTGACCAGCACTTCCTGTCTTTGACCAGCACTTCTTGTCTTTGACCAGCACTTTCTGTCTTTGACCAGACAAAAAAATCGCTCATAACTTAGGAACGGTATGACAGAAGAAAATTTGTCGGTTTCGGTTATTGTGGTTTTTCAAATCGCGGTATACCTTGAACACGGTTATCATCCCATGCCTACCCATTTCATGTGATTCAATTCAATTCGAAGGGCAATTTTAAAGGCATTGATTGTATGATTTAATGTTTCTGTTTCATGTAAAGCACATTGAGTTGCCATTGTGTATGAAATGCGCTATATCAATAAAACTGCCTTACCTTGCCGATGTGGCAAAGCTGGTTTCAATGAAGACAGTGATGAGGGCATCATATATAAAGTGTCTTATTTATTAACAATGGCATGCCCTTATTTTAGATGACATATAATGATAATGAGGAGGGCTTTCCGATGTATGTGAGAGAGTGTTTTGGGACAGGTTGCACCCCCTCTAGCATTTGACTGAAGATGAAACTACTTGTATGAGACGTACAGATTTTCTGGTGATGGCATCTTTTATTTGTGCAGACTGCCGAGACACCAGATAAATCACAGCACAGCCTGGAGCCACGCTCTCACCACCACACAGATGGTCCGGGTGGCATTAGTGGCATGTTCTTGTACGTGGTTGGAGATTTTGAATGCATACATTTGAATTAAGGCACTATTCCCTGCAACCATCAGAAATGATTGCTTGGCTCTAAAATCTTTAGCACAACCTTTTTTTGCATCTTTGTCCCTCACATGACTCTGAAACTCAAAATGCAATCACTTCCTATGTTATATATATTAAAACCCAAGATAAACTAAATACTGTCGGTTACTAAGCAACAGTGTTTGATCACCTTAACCCTCCTGTTGTCCTCGAGTCAAGGAAGGAAGGAAGGAAAGGAAGGAAGGAAGAAAAGAAGGAAGGACGGAAGAAAGAAGGAAGGAATGGAGGGAGGAAGGAAGGAAGGACAGGAGGAATGGAGGGAGGAAACGAGGGAGGGAGAAGGAAGGAAGAATGGAGGAAAGAAGGAAGGTAGGACGGAGGGAAGAAAGAAGAACAGAGGAAGGGAAGCAAAAGGGAAATAGGAAGGGAAGAATAAAGGAAAGAAGGACAGAGGAAAGGAAAGAAGGACAGAGGAAAGAAAGAAGGAAGGGAGGAAGGTAGGGGGGAGGAAAGAAAGAGAGAGAAGGAGGAATGGAAGGAAGGAGGAAAGAAAAGAAGTAGGTAGGGAGGAACGGAAGAAGGAAGGGAGGACAGGAGGAAAGGAGGAAGGAAGAAGGAAGGAAGGAGGAAAGAAAAGAAGTAGGGAGGGAGGAACGGAAGAAGGAAGGGAGGAAAGAGAGAGGAAGGAAAGAAAGAGAGAAGGAGGGAGAGAGGAAAGACAGATGGAAGGAAGGAACAGTCAATTTGACCCGGGAGGACGACACAAGGGTTAACAATGAGGAAGAAAAATCTAATCTATCAGCAGAGGAGAAAAACATTCGCAGGCATCCTGGTGAATCACAGGGTACCTCAGGGAGTCCCACACCTGCGCCCCCTCCAGGACCAGAGCACCACAGGTTGGCTCTGTTGATGTCACCAGAGTGTGAACTTTAAGGAGACCTGCAGGGTTTTATATGGTTGTAGGATCACATCTGGGACAGAGCTGTAATGACAGATAAGGAGGGGTGCAGCTACAGGGCCATGACATGCTGTGATGCAACAAACCTCTACAAATGTGGTTTATCTACAATGAGTCCTCACCAAGCACGTGGGAGATTTTGGTTCTATGTCTGGAGATTATTTTTCATTGAATATGATTCATTGGGAAGAGCTGTCAGGTTACTCAAAACCCAGAGACTGTAGATAAGAAATGGACGTAACATCCGTGACGTCACCCATTGGTTTGTGGACTGCTGCTCGGAAGCCAATAGTTTCTAATCTAGGCAGCGCCATCTTGAAAATTTCAGGTGCATGCTGGGAAAAATAAAAACATGGATTCTACTTATATGGGCATGAGGCGGAGCCATGGGCGGAACGGGGAGGTTGCTATGGTTACGAGGGCTGGATCTCGAGGACATTGGTCAATCAACCTGTCAATCAGGACGTAGCCACGCCCTAATGCATACCCTGCTTTATCGTCACATATAAAATCAGGGAGGCCAAAATGTCCCAAATGAACATCATACTGCATTGAAGAAGGCTTTAAACTAGCGATTGAGACCATAAACACATTTTGAAAACGTTTACTGAGGTTAGAAATCAAGTGAGAAGTTGGTGAATTCTCCATTGACTTGTATAGAGACGGTCGCCCCCTGGTGGCCTTTTGATAAGTTACTTCCTGGTTGGCTTCATTTCAGAGGACCAGAACTCCCCGCCTGTCAAAACCTCATGAAGCAGCAATAAAACCCACAGTGACTTAATTTAGACGTCTGATGATTTCCCCAAACACAACTATAACTGAGAGTAGCTATTAATCATGGAACATATTCAGTCTTGGTTTGCCATCATTGATCTATGCTTGTAGAAACAGTACTTGTAACAGTTGCTACTAACTCACTCTTAAAGGGGACGTGCTTGGTACTGTTATGATGATGGATTATCATTATTAAGCAAGGTCAGAGATCCATGGGATGAAAATGCTGCCAAAATTTAGCCTGGCTAAGGAAGAAGGAAGGAAAGGAGGAAGAAGAAAGGAAGGAAGGAAGATAGGGGGGAGGAAAGAAAGAGAGAAGGAGGGAGGGAAGAAAGAAGGAAGGGAGGAAGGAAGGATGGACAGAAGAAAGGAAGAAAGGGGAAGGACGGGAGGAAGGAAGGAGGGAAGGAAATAAGGAGGGAGGGAGGAAGGATGGACAGAAGGAAGGAAGAAAGGGGGATGGAGGGAGGAAAGAGGGAAGAAGCAAAGAAAGAGAGAAGGAGGGAGGGAGGAAGGACAGATGGAAGCAAGGAAGGGAGGAAAGAAGGAACGGTCAAAACAGACGGGGTCAATTTGATCCAAGCCGTTCAAAAGTCCAGTAGCTC
The DNA here is from genome assembly GCF_027409825.1 of Scomber japonicus. Taxonomy (NCBI): domain Eukaryota; kingdom Metazoa; phylum Chordata; class Actinopteri; order Scombriformes; family Scombridae; genus Scomber; species Scomber japonicus. The sequence goes on along the minus strand of NC_070581.1, from coordinate 32,480,783 downwards.
TCTTACTTTCCATCAGCGCGGTAGGTTTACTGCAGGAGGCCACTTCAAAGCATAGCGCTACAGCTAGAGGAGCCGTCTACGGGGGAGTAGAAGGGACAAAAAGGCTTGCAACATTAAAATGAGATTAAAAAAAATTAACGCGTTATGGATTAACCCTTTATAGGACACTCATTGAAAGGAAGGGAGGAAGGAAGGAAGGATGGAAGGAAGGAAGGAAGGAAAGATGGAAGGAAGGAAGGAAGGAAGGGAAGGAAGGAGGGAGGAAGGAAGGACGGAGGAAAGAAGGAAGGAAAGACGGACGGACGGAAGGAAGGAAGGTAGGGCGGAGGAAAGAAAGAGAAGGAGGGAGGGAGGAAGGGAAGAAGGAAGGAAGAAGAAATGGGGAGGGAGGGAGGAAGGGAAGAAGGAAGGAAGAAGAAAGGGGGATGGAGGAAGGAAAGAAGAAAGGGAGGAGAGAAGGAGGGAGGGAGGAAGGACAGACTGAAGTAAGGAAAGAAAGGAAGGGAGGAGAGAAGGAGGGAGGGAGGGAGGAAGGACAGACGGAAGGAAGGAAAGGAAGGAAGGACGGAGGAAATAAGGAACGAGGGAGGGAGAAAGGAAAAGAAGAAGGGAAGAAAGAAGGCAGGGAGGAAGGAAAGGAAGGAAGGAAGGAAGGAAAGAAGGAAGGATATTTTGGGATATTTACAGAAGTTACCAAATATAATTATTTGCCCAATAAAGGGTTAATCTAATCACGATTAACGCTGACAGCCTTAATTTCTAGTAAAGATTGAAGAAAAAAAGAAAGAACTACTACCACTACTGCTACTACTGAAGAAACTAACTCCTCAAACTAACCACAAGCACACCTGAAAAGATGAACGACAACTTAATACATCTTCTTTTTCCCCCAGTCATGTCTGAATGTAGAAAATGAGAGACTTGGAAAAGGGAATAAGTTATATTCACATTTAATTAAAACTTCCTCCTGTTCTCCTTGACATATAGATGGATGGCTAGTCCTTGCTCTTTCCTTTCAGTCTCAGTGTGTGGGTTTATTTTTTTATGGTTTTAGTGAAAGGTTTGGTGAGGTGTAGATCTGAATGTGCTTTACAGAGTGAGGGCCTTACGTTCATACACACACACGCACACACACACACACACACACACACACACACACACACACACACACACACACACACAGCTTCTTCATGTTTGCTCTTAATTGTTCATCTCTTTGAAGCTCTCCAAACCTTTTATGCTTCAGCTGCAGTTGGACACACAGCGATGGAGCTTATAGCTAAATTATTCCTTTCTGTCTTTGAAGTAAGCATCATACATACAGTAGAAGTAATAAACTCTATATATTCTCTTTATATTTCCAAATTCAATCTTTTTTGTTGTTGTTGTTCTTTTCTTCTTTTCTTTTGTATATTTCCTTTTTTTTTTTGCAACCCATGCTTCACAGTCAGATCAGGTTTTGCAGTTGCACCTCATTTTTTTTGCCTTTTTGTTACTTCAATGTTTCTTATTGTGGCTCATTTGCTTTCAGTATACTGTGTGTGTGTGTGTGTGTGTGTGTGTGTGTGTGTGTGTGTGTGTGTGTGTGTGTGTGTGCGTGTGCGTGTAACAAATTTCAGACTTAACCCTTAAACAGACAACGTGCACCAGGAGATACAGACTCTTTAACCTTCTTGATGTCCTCCCGGGTCCTTCCTCTGTCCTTCCTTCCTTCCTTCCTTCCTTCCTTCCTTCCTTCCTCAGGTCTAAGTTCAGCTGTTAGGGTAAATGTTCCCTCCTTCTGTCCTTCCTTTCTTCCTTCCTTCATCTGTCCTTCCTTTCTTCCTTCCTTCATCTGTCCTTCCTTTCTTTCTTCCTTCCTTCCTTCCTTCCTTCCTCCCTCCCTCCCTTCCTTCCTCCCTCCTTCCTTTCCTTCCTACTTCCTCCCTGTCCTTCCCTTTCTCCCTCCTTTCCTTCCTTCCTCCCTCCTTTCTTTCCTTCCTACTTCCTCCCTTCCTTCCCTTTCTCCCTCCTTTCCTTCCTACTTCCTCCCTTCCTTCCCTTCCTTCCTCCTTTCCTTCCTTCTTCCCTCCTTTCCTTCCTTCTTCCCTCTTTTCCTTCCTTCCTTCCTTCTTTCCTTCTTTCCTTCCTTACTAGTTAGGATAAGGTTAGGATTACACAAGTTTTGGTTAAGGTAAGTCTCCTGGAAATGAATGCAAGTCCCCATAAGTGACAATGATCTGTGTGTGTGTGTGTGTGTGTGTGTGTGTGTGTGTGTGTGTGAGAGAGAGAGTGAGAGTGTGTGTGTGTGTGTGATTCCTGTCATCATTTTGGCTGAGCAGAGAAGCAATCTTGTCAGGCTTAGGCTCCTGGACAACAGAACTATTCGTCTTTCACCACACACACACACACACACACACACACACACACACACACACACACACACACACACACACACACACACACACACACACACACACACACACACACACACCACTTATGGAAGATTGCCCTCCATGTGGAAACAAGGGTGAAGGCAGCAGCATTGAGAGTTGGAGGTGAGCGGGTCGTCGGTGTGAAGGCGGTGAGAAGTGATGTAACACCATTATTAGGGAGAATGAAAGTGTGGTTGTCATGAGAGCGAAGGCATCGTGTTTCCATACAACCTCTGACTCCTCGCTGGTACAATGACACTATTCCACTATGATAATGGCACTTCTCAGATAATGAGATTTCTCCTTAAGTCTCCCCCCAACCATAAAAATAGCAGGGTATGGTTTTATATCTGTACTGTTTGTTTAAAGCAGAGCACAGCCTGTTTTTTCCCTCCTTTCCTTCTTTCTTCCTCCCTTCCTTCCTCCTTTCCTTCCTTCTTCTGTCCTCCCTCCCTCCTTCCCTTCTTCCTTTCCTTCCTTCTTCTGTCCTCCCTCCCTCCTTTCCTTCCTTCCTTCTTTCCTTCCTTCCTTCCTTCCTTCTGAACTTCTGAACTTCCTTCTTCCTCCCTTCCTTCCTCCTTTCCTTCCTCCTTCTGTCCTCCCTCCCTCCTTTCCTTCCTTCCTTCCTTCCTTCCTTCCTTCCTTCCTTCCTTCCTTCCTTCCTTCCTCTCTTCCTGCTTTCCTGTCCTTCTTTCCTTCCTTCCTTCCTTCCTCTTTTTTTCTTCCTTGTTTCCTCCCTCACTCCTACCTTCCTTTCTTCCTTGTTTCCTCTGTCCTCCCTCCCTCCTTTCCTTCCTTCCTTCCTTCCTTCCTCCCTTCTTTCTTTCCTTCCTTCCCTCCCTCCTTTCCTTCCTTCTTCCTTCCTACCCTCTCCCTCCTTTCCTTCCTTCTTCCTTCCTACCCTCTTCCTCCCTCCCTCCTACCTTCCTTAAGATAAGAAGGAAGAAAGGAAGAAAGAGAGAGGAAGTACAGATGGAAGGAAGGAAGGAAGGAAGGAAGGAGAGAGGAAGGAAAGAAAGAGAGAAGGAGGGAGGAAAGAGAGAGAGAGAGGAAGTACAGACCGAAGGAAGGAAGGGAGGAAAGAAGGAAGAGTCAAAACAGACGGGGTCAATTTGACCCGGGAGGACGACAGGAAGGTTAACATGCTGATGTGATTGGGCCTTCAGGTTTCTTTCTTCTTTCTTTCTTTCTAACCCTCACCCCTTTTTTTTTTTTTTTACCTCTGATATATCTTCACACTCCCTTCAACCATTCACCGTCTTTTTCCTCACACACACACTGGACAGTTTCTGTTCCCAAACCGGAGTCTATAATTACAATACATGGCCAAAAGTAGGACTGACTCACCAGTTGATTCAAGATGGCTTCCCAGATTTTGTGGTAGCTTTATTACAGACCTGAAGGCTCAATCACATCAGCATGTTAACCTTCCTGTCATCCTCCCGGGTCAAATTGACCCCGTCTGTTTTGACTGTTCCTTCCTTCCGTCTGTACTTCCTCTCTCTCTTTCCTCCTCCTTCTCCCTTTCTTTCCTTCCTTCCTTCCTTCCCTCTGTCCTTCCTTCCTTTCTTCCTTCCCTCTGTCCTTGCTGTCTTCTTTTCCTTCCTTCCTTCCCCTTCCGTCCTCCCTTCCTTTCTTCCTTCCTGTCTTATTTTCCTTCCTTCCTTCCTTCCTTCCTTCCTGCTTTATGTGACTTTCTGTCACACACAAAGAGAAGAGAAACCGAATCGCTGTAACGCTGTTGCCGGTATTTAAAAATGGCGGGTTTGATTCTTGTGTGGGACCGCTCATGACTCTTCCAGTTAAGACTCTTTAACCAATCAGAGGCCGGCAGTCTGATGACATCACATTTAGTATCGGCTCAGCTCGCTTGGTACTAAAACAGTAGCAGCTACCAGGTACTATCCCTGATGGGATCGCTAAAAAAACAGAGTAGAGTCGAGTCGTGCTGGAACTGTGCAGCTAAGCCAGAGCTCACCTCACTGCTAACCTCGCTGCTAGCCTCGCTGCTAGCCTCACTGCTGAGACTCTTCTTAAAGGGAAAACCTCAAATAATAACGGAGCTGCTTGGTCGACCATCACGTTTCCCTCATCCATTTTCTGAACAGTGAATGCAACCTCAACTCCCAGTCCTGTATCATGAAGCAGGATTTGGTTTAAACGAGATAGCTTGATGTGGACGAGCACAGTGTGATTCCTCTTCTAGTTTTTGGACTCGTGCAGCTCTCCCCCCTGCTGTCCAGATTCTGCTTCTGCACCTCAGCAGTTTCAAACCCTCCCCCTCCAGCCTTTGAGCCACACCTCATTTTACACACAGCTTGAAAAGCCAAATGGAAAAATGTGTCATGGAAAATAGAAAAAAAAGATCCAATTTAAAATGCCAGATGGTTGAAATGCATAATAAAAGTTGAAGTGTTTCCATTTGAACTTTTCCATTTTCATGTGTTGTTTCCCTTTATCTTATCTTATTTCCATTTCCATTCTCAATTTCATCTTTTCAAAATGTAAGCTTTCAATTTGAGCATTTTCCATTTTTAATTTAACTTTTGTCACTTTTCATTTTCATCAATTTACATTTTAACCCTTTATAGAACACTCATTGAAAGGAAGGGAGGAAGGAAAGGAAGGAAGGAAGGAGGGAAGGTAGGGGGGAGGAAAGAAAGAGAAGGAGGGAGGGAGGAAGGGAAGGAAGAAGAAACGGGGATGGAGGAAGGAAAGAAGGAAGGGAGGAGAGAAGGAGAGAGGGAGGAAGGACAGATGGAAGTAAGTAAGGAAAGGAAGGAAGGACGGAGGAAGGAAAGAAGGAAGGGAGGAGAGAAGGAGGGAGGGAGGGAGAAGAACAGATGGAAGGAAGGAAAGGAAGGAAGGACGGAGGAAATAAGGAACGAGGGAGGAAATAAGGAACGAGGGAGGGAGAAAGGAAAAGAGGAAGGAAGGAAGGAAGGCAGGGAGGGAGGAAGGAAGGAAGGATATTTTGGGATATTTACAGAAGTTACCAAATGTCATTATTTGCCCAATAAAGGGTTAAATAACCTTTTTCAATTTCCTGTATCTTTCCACATTGTATTAGAGCCTGTAGTAAAACATTAATATCTTTTTAGACTTTTAATTATGACCATGCTCTTCCATACTAACGAGGGTACTACAGCTGTTCTTCACTTTTACTTATTTTTAACAGCTTTTGAAATCTTAACTTTTAATTAGGGCTGTCAAACGATACATTTTTTAATCGAGATTAATCGCAGAATTTCCATAGTTAATCACGATTAATCACGTTTTGAATTGCATGTTTAAAATCCTGTTATTTTCCATTTGAAGGCAGTTTTAAGCCCATAATGTAAAGCATTTCTTACCAGAGTGTCTTAACTGGGAATCAATCACGGCTCTGCTGCGACTCCCACACTCCAAAATGGTCCTTTGGTGGAGCTGAGGCTGGCTTGGCTGCACCTGGGTGTTTAGCGTGGAGGTGCTAACTCAAACTCCACGTACTCCGGTGGTAGTTAAACTCCGTTTGACACAGGTTGCATTTTACTTTTGACTTGTCAACTGAAGCGTCTGGAAGTGTTTTAAAGTTAAACAAGCCGTTCAAAAGTCCAGTAGCTCTCTTACTTTCCATCAGCGCGGTAGGTTTACTGCAGGAGGCCACTTCAAAGCATAGCGCTACAGCTAGAGGAGCCGTCTACGGGGGAGTAGAAGGGACAAAAAGGCTTGACACATTAAAATGCCATTAAAAAAAAATAACGCGTTATGGATTGCATTAATCTAATCGTGATTAACGCGTTAACGCTGACAGCCCTACTTTTAATCTTAACTGTCCTTTCTGGTGCTTAGATTTTGGCTATCATTGTTGGTGGTTCGACTTGATTGTATTTTTATTTATTTTAACCTTCACACCCCTGATTTAGTGAACAATGAGCATCCTTACCAACTTCTATAATAGCTTAGAAATGTATAATCTACTCTCACATCTTTTGATTTGAAGTCCGTTGCTCATTAAAAACTTCTCCAGCTACTTTTCTAGTCTGGCTAATTGCTCTCTCGCTGATATTAATGAGCTGGTTCAATGAATTATGCACAATCAGCTCTGGACTTTTTTTGCTCCATACACTTTTTGGGGGCTTTCCAAATTATTGATTTAACCCCTTGGATCAATGACAATATCAGACCGCAAAGAATCCTAATATAGGAAAGATGAAAGTTATTGATTATTCTGAACCAAACCAATAAAGATGCCTATTTTTCTGGCTTGATCAATAGTAATAAACACAACTCAAGATTTATGTTTAATACCATCAACCAGCTTGTAAATCCGTCTATTCCTGCCATTCATAACAGGTGTTATTTGGACAAATTAGCGTCACATTGTGGATCTAAAGGGCTACTTTACTTTCTTCCTAAAAAGGTTAGAAATGTGGATAAAGTGGTTTATTATAAAGAGCTAAAATGAAATCAGCTTCAGCCTGATGATTTCAGCTCGGGTAGGAACCAAATGCATTGTGGGTAATCGTGTAGTTTACTACAGTGTAAACGGTCTGCTTACTATCTGGTCCTTTAGTGTGTAGTATGTAGTATAGTAGTATGTAGCATAGAAGTATGTAGTGTGTAGTATAGAAATATGTAGTATAGAAGTATGTAGTATGTAGTATAGAAGTATGTAGTATAGAAGTGTGTAGTATGTAGTATAGAAATATGTAGTATGTAGTATAGAAGTATGTAGTATGTAGTATAGAAATATGTAGTATAGAAGTATGTAGTATGTAGTATAGAAATATGTAATATAGAAGTATGTAGTATAGAAGTATGTAGTATAGAAGTGTGTAGTATGTAGTATAGAAGTATGTAGTATGTAGTATAGAAATATGTAGTATAGAAGTATGTAGTGTGTAGTATAGAAGTATGTAGTATAGAAGTATGTAGTATGTAGTATAGAAGTATGTAGTATAGAAGTATGTAGTATAGAAGTGTGTAGTATGTAGTATATAAGTATGTAGTATGTAGTATGTAGTATAGAAGTATGTAGTATGTAGTATAGTAGTATGTAGTATGTAGTATAGAAGTATGTAGTATGTGGTTTCGAACACAGCCCAGGAGATCCAGTTCAACGGGTAAACAAATCTGACAACTGATGGACTAAAGAGCAAATGGGCTGCAGGTGACGAGATGGGCGGGAAAACCAGGTGAGGGGAATTGGTAGATTTTATGATATGAGAGAGCCAGAATCTGAAATGACAGGAGAGTTCAATGACTTTTTATCTGGAGGTTAAACTTTCACTGTGTTGCCCCCCCCCCCCCCTTTGTAGTAAGGAAGTTATTTTTACCCAAACCACAGTGTTGACCCAAGCATTCAAAGGTGAAAAAGTCATGTGTCTTGGAACACAACAGAGAAATGACATTATCCTGCTGATTGCTGCTGATAGGGGAGCCAGACCAGGAGATGCTGCTATGAGTCATCCTGCCTGGTCAAACAATGCTTTCTGTCATTCCAATATGCAACTCGCTCAAGAGTGATGAGGAAACCTGAAGCCTCCAGTGAACATACACTGGAGAATAGACTGCAGTGAAGTAGTAGACGTCTTGCAGCCAGTAGTTAATGCAGTTAATTGCACTTTCATTGAGATAATTAAAGATAACTGAGCAGTTATTACTCAAAACTAAGTATTTTTTACAAGTCTTAAAACCTCTCTGGCAAGGATCTTCAAATTATGTCTGTGGCTTAATGGGACACTAACATACTTAGGAGACATCAGAGGGGCTTTAACAGTACTGTGAGGGGCTTTAACAGCATTGTGAGGGGCTCCCTAAGGAGGTGTATCAGTATTGCTTACACATAGACAATGTATGTCTTCCAACAACCCTAACCCTACAGCCCTACAGGCTCTTAACCACCAAAGTCACCAACCCTACCCGAAACATGAACGCTACGTCTCAGAGCTTTCTGCTGCTAGCTTGGCGGCTAACTCGGCAGCTAGCTCGGCGGCTAACTCAGCTAACTGGCTAACTGTAGACTGTAGTAGCAGTAGTGTGTGCTGAATGTATTTATACCTCTACAGCAGCAGGGGCGGGTTTATGCTAATCACTAAATCCTGAACACAGAAATGTTGAAACACAGTTTGTGAAGCCTAGCTCCACAATTCAAATCTAAATGGTTGAAATGCTTTTTACACCTTTTTTAGAAATACATTTATGACCTATTTAATGTGTTTAGAAGAAAACGTCTGAATTCACTTTACACGGCCTTTAAGGTCCATTCAGATCCCACTTAGACCTACATGGGTCTCACCCAGTTGGGCCCCACCTGAAGCCCAGTCAGAACCCACTTGAAGCACATATGGGCAAACACAGGTGGGGCCACCATAGAAACTGCAGACAAAACCCACTTGGGACCCATATTTGCAGCCCAAATGTAACCCTCATGGGGCCCACATGGACACACTGGCTGGAAACTGTTTTAAAACACAACCACTGACTGTGAAAGGTTTGAAGTTACCCAAAAGAACCCCTCAATGACACCCAATAAAGGTTTTCTGTGGGCTTTGCTTACTTTAGCCTTTCATCTGATACAAAAGCAATCCACAGGTTGTTAAAAGTTGTGACTAGAACCAATCCAAATCTTAGAGTCATACCAGAACACTTGAAAAACCACTTCAGATAAACAATCCTGTACGGTCAAAATACATCACAGAGTCATATTCACAAACATGAAAGGTACAGGCAACAAAAGAGCCAGACGCTACCTCACTGCCTCACTCTCATTTTCCAAACACCAGTAATTTGGTCTGCACTTGAGGGCAATGAACAAGCAACAACTGGAGAGAAACATTCTCAGCTCCTCATCTTGGCAATATTACTCCCTCTTGACACGATTCTGACTGAAGACACTGAAGCCATCTGCGTAACATGCTGAGGGAGAGAGAGAGAGAGAGAGATAGAGAGAGAGAGAGAGAGAGAGAGATAGAGAGAGAGAGAGAGAGAGAGAGAGATAGAGAGAGAGAGAGAGAGAGAGAGAGAGAGATAGAGGTGTTTAAAGATACAAACCTGCACACATTTCTACCATCTGCTCTTTTTCATCTACTTTAAATTCATTAACTGTTATTAGCAATGACTTCATTAGCGCCTTACAGTACATATGGAGGTGAGCATATGTATTAGACATTTGGACATATGAAACTGCATCTACACATAAATTAAACACTTGTATAAACTGTAAAAATGTGCATTTTATACAGCACACTTTATACATACATGTCCACTTATACATATCTGATCATAGACTGTATAAAAGAAATGGACGTAACATCTGTGACGTGACCCATTGGTTTGTGGACTGCTGCTCGGAAGCCAATAGTTTCAGATCTAAGCAGCGCCATCTTGAAAATTTCAGGTGCATGCTGGGAAAAATAAAAACACAGATTCTACTTATATGGGCATGAGGCGGGGCCATGGGCGGAGCGGGGAGGTTGCTATGATTACAAGGGCTGGATCTCGAGGACATTGGTCAATCAACCTGTCAATCAGGACGTAGCCACGCCCTAATGCATACCCTGCTTTATCGTCACATATAAAATCAGGGAGGCCAAAATGTCCCAAATGAACATCATACTGCATTGAAGAAGGCTTTAAACTAGCGATTGAGACCATAAACACATTTTGAAAACGTTTACTGAGGTTAGAAATCAAGTGAGAAGTTGGTGAATTCTCCATTGACTTGTATAGAGACGGTCGCCCCCTGGTGGCCTTTTGATAGAATGCAGCTCTAAGTTACTTCCGCGTTGGCCTCATTTCAGAGGACCAGAACTCCCCGCCTGGTTTTATCTGCAGTTCAGTTTCATTTTTATTTAGTTTTCATTATTCATTTTTTTCAGTGCAAGTTTTTTAGTTTTAGTCTTTTAGTTTTCATTACCTGTAACAACCCTGGAACCAGCAGCAGTGATCATGACAGCTTCGTCTGCTAGCAGGAGTGTGAAGCCTTTGAAGTAAAACCTGGAGTCACCAAACTTCATGAATAAATTAAGACTCAGTCATCAATCAGCATTTAAATATGGAAAACTTTGCAAGGAGGTCAATTTGCACCTTTTTTTTTTGGTGAATCTGTGGTGGTGACTGTACTGAGGGAACGGAGAGCAGAAGACTAACCCTAACCCTGTTGCATCGTCCACTTTTAACAGCTCCACAAAAGACTGTGCAGAATATTTTAAGTCAGGAGTCTTTTTCGTGTAATCTGTGTGAAGTTATGGGTCCATTAGTGACCGAGTTTAGGAGCTCGCTAACTGACAGTCTGCAAGCTCACTCACACTATTCACTAATTGGCTCTTAGAAAGCCAGCGAGCTCAGTCAGTGAACTTTTTACCCTTTCAGTCGTTCTTTACTGAAAGAAATGATGCACAAGCCTGAGATCATAAAGCCAGAGGGAATAAACAGCACATTGCTTTTGTAGCTCACAAGTTCCCTTCTTATCTCTGCTAGTGGTTTATTGTGTAGAAGTTTTTTCATTGAATAAAAAAAACAAAAAACTAAGAGCAAAGTGAAAGAGACAGAAATGCCAATAAGAACTGGTCTGCTGACACCCACACAGTCTTCAGAAGAGCTCTAATGAAGCTAAATGAGAAACACATCACCTGTTTGGATGGACCACAGCTGTGTAGAGAGGCTTTAACATGACATTTTAATTTGTTACTCTTGGTCTCAGTCAAACAACACAGCACACACAGTGGAGATGTAATGGTCATCTTTGTTGGTAGAGACAGTGCGATGCCCTTTCCATTTAGATTAAAGTAGAACAAACCAAGACTAATGTGTTTACACTGTTGTTGTTGGTACACACCATTATTTCAAGATGGCATGAGCAGCATGTGGAAATTAAGTCAAGAAGTAATAATAATAATAATAATAATACATTTAATTTATAACTAGGGCTGTCAAACGATTAATTTTTTATAATCGAGATTAATTGCAGAATTTCCATAGTTAATCGCGATTAATCGTGTTTTGTATTGCGTGTTTAAAATCCTGTTATTTTCCATTTGAAGGCAGTTTTAAGCCCATAATGTAAAGCATTTCTTACCAGAGTGTCTTAACTGGGAATCAATCACGGCTCTGCTGCGACTCCCACACTCCAAAATGGTCCTTTGGTGGAGCTGAGGCTGGCTTGGCTGCACCTGGGTGTTTAGCGTGGAGGTGCTAACTCAAACTCCACGTACTCCGGTGGTAGTTAAACTCCGTTTGACACAGGTTGCATTTTACTTTTGACTTGTCAACTGAAGCGTCTGGAAGTGTTTTAAAGTTAAACAAGCCGTTCAAAAGTCCAGTAGCTCTCTTACTTTCCATCAGCGCGGTAGGTTTACTGCAGGAGGCCACTTCAAAGCATAGCGCTACAGCTAGAGGAGCCGTCTACGGGGGAGTAGAAGGGACAAAAAGGCTTGCAACATTAAAATGTGATAAAAAAAAAAATTAACGCGTTATGGATTGCATTAATCTAATCGCGATTAACGCGTTAACGCTGACAGCCCTAATTATAACACTTTTACAAGTGCTCAAAGACGCTTACAAAGTAAAAAAGACATAAAATGAAAAGAGGATTAAAAAAAAAAGTTTATAGGTTAAAAGCCAGTTTAAAAAGGTGTGTTTTTAGGAGTGATTCGAAGGTATGGGGGTCTGTACAGTCTCTGATGGGTTTGGGGAGTGAATTCCAGAGGATGGGGCGGCAGCGGAGATGGCAACGTCCCCCCAAGTTCGGTGCTTGGTCCGAGGGGGGTAAGGCAAGGAGATTTCCCTCTGAGGATCGGAGGGCACGGGGGGGGGGGGGGGGGGGGGGGGGGTGTAGTGGTGGAGCAGGTCTGTGAGGTAGGTGGGGGCCGGGGGGAGGGGGGGTGTAGTGGTGGAGCAGGTCTGTGAGGTAGGTGGGGGCCATGTTGTTAAGTGATTTGTGGGTGAGCAGGAGGACAGTGTGAGATGGGGAGCCAGTGCAGTTTTTGGAGGACAGGGGTGATGTGTTCTCGGGAGCGGGTGTGGGGGGTTTGGGGGGTGGGGGGGTGGGGGGGGGGGGATTTATTGAGTAGTTTAGATGATGAGCCGTATAAGATGCTGTGGCAGTAGTTTAGTCTGGATGTTATAAAAGCATGAATCAGAGAATGTGAGTGAGGGACGGAGAGTGCACCTGATTTTAGTCTTAATCAGTATGTGTTGTTTGTGTGTGTGTGTGTGTGTGTGTGTGTGTGTGTGTGTGTGTGTGTGTGTGCTGCAGTAGAAACCACAGCCAAGCCAGCTCTCAACTATACAAAGCCAGTTTTGAAGTTTTGGAGTGAACCCAGTGATAATAATAATAAGGCCTTTCTCATTGGAGACATTTTGACATGTCACAGCATAAATAATAAATCATAAAATCAATCATCCCCGAGCGTCTGGGTCCTGGTGTTATTGTGCTGTCATTTTGTCAAAGCTTACTGAGACACTTGAATAGAAGAAATTCAGCGTTCATGTTATTACTAACACTTCTGTGTTTATGACAGAGCTGTCAGCTGCCAAGGAAGGAAGGAAGGAAGCAAGCAAGAAAGGAAGAAAGGGAGAAGGAAGGAAGAAAGGATGGAGGGGGGAGGAAGGAAGGAAGGAAAGAAGGAAGGGAGGAAGGAAGGAAGGAAGCAAGCAAGAAAGGAAGAAAGGGAGAAGGAAGGAAGAAAGGATGGAGGGGGGGAGGAAGGAAGGAAGGAAGGAAAGAAGGAAGGGAGGAAGGAAGGAAGGAAGCAAGCAAGAAAGGAAGAAAGGATGGAGGGGGGAGGAAGGAAGGAAGGAAGGAAAGAAGGAAGGGAGGAAAGACAGGAGGAAGGAAGGAAGGAAGAAAGGGAGAAGGAAGGAAGAAAGGATGGAAGGGAGGGAGGAAGGAAGGAAGGAAGGAAGGAAAGAAGGAAGGGAGGAAAGACAGGAGGAAGGAAGGAAGGAAGGAAGAAAGAAAGGAAGGAAGGAAAGAAGGAAGGGTGGAAAGACAGGAGGAAGGGAGGGAGGAAGGAAGGAAGGAAAAAAGGAAGGGAGGGAGGAAGAATGGAAGGGAGGAAGAAGGAAGCAGGAAGGAAGGATGGAAGGGCGGAAGGAAAGGAAGGAAGGACGGACGGAGGAAAGAAGGAAGGATGAAGGGAGGGAGGAAAGAAGGAGAGAGGGAGGAAGGGTGGACAGAAGGAAGGAAGAAAGGGGGATGGAGGAAGGAAAGAAGGAAGGGAGGAAAGAAAGAGAAGGAGGGACGAAGGAAGGAAGGAAGGAAGGGGGTGGAGGAAGAAAAAGAAAGAGAGAAGGAGGGAGGGAGAGAGGAAAGAAGGGACAGACGGGGTCGTTTTGTCAAAGTTTACTGAGACACTTGAATAGAAGAAATTCAGCGTTCATGTTATTACTAACTCGTCTGTGTTTATGACAGAGCTGTCACTGAAGCTCAGCGAGGAGCAGAGGTTTAATTGGGCAACAACACTGAAAACACAGACCTTGATGAAGGGAGGAGGAAGGAAGGAAGCAAGAAAGGGAGTAAGAAGGAAGGGAGGGTGGATGGATGGATGGGAGGAAGGAAAGAAGGAAGGAAGGATGGATGGAAGGAAGAATGGAAGGGAGGAAGAAGAAAGGAAGGATGAAGGGAGGAGGAAGGAAGGAAGCAAGAAAGGGAGGAAGAAGGAAGGGAGGGTGGGTGGATGGATGGATGGAAGGAAGGAGGAAGGAAGGACGGACGGACGGAGGAAAGAAGAAAGAAGAAAGGTAGGAAGGAGAGAGGAAAGAAGGAGAAAGGGAGGAAGAGTGGGCAGAAGGAAGGAAGAAAGGGGGATGGAGGAAGGAAAGAAGGAAGGGAGGAAAGAAAGAGAAGGAGGGAGGAAGGAAGGAAGGAAGTAAGGAAGGGGGTGGAGGAAGGAAAGAAAGAGAGAAGGAGGGAGGGAGAGAGGAAAGAAGGGACAGACGGGGTCAATTTGACCCGGGAGGACGACAGGAAGTTGATGAAGTTAAATAATAATAAAGATAAATTTTAGCTTTCTTCTCTTAATGTCAGAGCCTCATTATACTCACAGATGAAGCCCTTCCTTCTTTCCTTCCTACCTTCCTTCCTTTCTTCCCTTCCTCCCTCCTTTCCTTCCTTCTTCCTCCCTTCCTCCCTTCTTTCCGTCCCTCTTCCTTCCTTCCTTCTTCCTTCTTCCCTTCCTTCCTCCCTCCTTTCCTTCCTTCCTTCCTCCTTCCTGTCCTTCCTTCCTTGACTCGAGGACAACAGGAGGGTTAAAAAAGAAGAAACCCAAGATCTTTGAAGTCAGTGCTTGAAACAATCGTACATGATCACTCTGCACAGTCCTCCCTTCTCCCTCCCTCCATCCCTCCTCCCTCCTTTCCTTCCTTCCTTCCTCCCCCTTTCTTTCTTTCTTTCTTTCTTCCCTTCCTGCCTCCTTTTCCTCTGTCCTCCCTCCCTTCCTTCTTTCCTTCCTTTCTTCCCTTCCTCCCTCCTTTCCTTCCTTCCTTCTTCCCTGCCTTCCTTCCTCCTCTCCTGTCTCCTTCCTCCATTCCTTCCTTCTCTCGGCCTTGTGCAGTTTTCTTTTTAATGTCAGAGCCTCATTATATGCAGCTCAGATGAAGCCTTAAGTGGAAGTGACTCACAGCTCTGTTCAGTATTTTATCACATTGTGTGTTTTGAGCTGAAGCATTGATTTAAATCATGTGTGCAGCCTTCACTTTAACATTTCCATATAAAGTACCGAGGTGAAAGTCTCCACTCTGCTAGCCGTCATTAGACTGCTGACTGCTTTCACCTCTCAGAAACCCGTCAGCTCTCACAGTATGAATCATAATCTCAGAGTCGATGTCCTTCCTGTGAGTTCTTCTTCAAAATATGAACTTAGATATTAACTTTATTACCTCAGTTACACCTCGTAGCAAACCTTGGCTCAATCACCTATGAATGATTAAATATGAAGAAGGAAGGAAGGGAGGAAGAAAGAAGGAAAGGAGGGAGGAAGGAAGGTATGAGGGAGGGAGGAAGAGGGTAGGAAGGAAGAAGGAAGGAAAGGAGGGAAGGAAGAAAGGAAGAAAGGATGGAAGGAAGGAAAGGAGGAAGGGAGGACAGAGGAAAGAAGGAAGGAAGGAAGGAAAGGAGGGAGGCAGGAAGAGGGTAGGAAGGAAGAAGGAAGGAAAGAAGGGAGGGAAGGAAGGAAGGAAAGAAGAGATGAAGGGAAGGAAGGAAGGAAGGAAAGGAGGGAGGGAGGACAGAGGAAAGAAGGAAGGAAGGAAGGAAGGTAGGAGTGAGGGACGAAATAAGGAAGAAAAAAGAGGAAGGGAGGAAGAAAGAAGGAAAGAAGGGATGAAGGAAGGAAGGAAGGAAAGGAGGGCGAGAGGACAGAGGGAGGTTGGAGGGAGGGAGGAAGAGGGTAGGAAGGAAGAAGGAAGGAAAGGAGGGAGGGAAGGAAGGAAGGAAAGAAGGTAGTAGTAGTATAGAAGTATGTAGTATGTAGTATAGAAGTATGTAGTATAGAAGTATGTAGTATGTAGTATAGAAGTATGAAGTATGTAGTATAGAAGTATGTAGTATGTAGTATAGAAGTATGAAGTATGTAGTATAGAAGTATGTAGTATGTAGTATAGAAGTATGTAGTATGTAGTATAGAAGTATAGAAGTATGTAGTATAGAAGTATGTAGTATAGAAGTATGTAGTATGTAGTATTGAAGTATGTAGTATGTAGTATAGAAGTATGTAGTATGTAGTATAGAAGTATGTAGTATAGAAGTATGTAGTATGTAGTATAGAAGTATGTAGTATGTAGTATAGAAGTATGTAGTATGTAGTATAGAAGCATGTAGTATGTAGTATAGAAGTATGTAGTATGTAGTATAGAAGTATGTAGTATAGAAGTATGTAGTATGTAGTATAGAAGTATGTAATATAGAAGTATGTAGTATATAGTATAGAAGTATGTAGTATGTAGTATAGAAGTATGTAGTATAGAAGTGTGTAGTATGTAGTATAGAAGTATGTAGTATAGAAGTATGTAGTATAGAAGTGTGTAGTATGTAGTATAGAAGTATGTAGTATGTAGTATAGAAGTATGTAATATAGAAGTATGTAGTATAGAAGTATGTAGTACATTTGTAGGATGCAGCTAAAAGGGGAAAAATCCCACTAATGTTAATGTCCAGCGTGTTGGTTGCTAACGGTTACTAACATCAGATGAATCAGGAGCCAACCCCGTCATGGAGCTTCTGACTCATTCTCAGTAAATCCATGTTTACTGTTTCACCTTGTAACTCATATCTGTTAGAGCAGGAGCATTTAAACATCATCTCTCCTTTCAGCTCCTTTTAATCACTCACTCAAGGAAGGAAGGAAGGAAGGAAGGAAAAGAACACAGGAAGGAAAGACAGAAGAAAGGAAGGAAGGAAGGAAGGAATTAATGAAGGAAGGAAGGAAAGACGGAAGACAGGAAGGAAGAAAGGAAGGGAGACAGGAAAATAAGACAGGAAGGAAGAACAGAAGGAATGAAGGAAAAGAAAACAGAAAGGAAGTCAGGAAGGAAGGAAAGAAGTCAGGAAGAAAGGACAGAAGGAAGGACGGAAGGAAGGAAGGAAGGAAGGAAAAGAAGTCAGGAAGGAAGGACAGAAGGAAGGAAGGAAAGAAGGAAGCAACTTTCTTACAAGAGAGGTAGGGGAAAGACGTTAGTTGTCAAAACGTGCTCTTTGGACAGGAAGGAAGGACAGAAGGAAGGAAGGAAGGAAGGAAGGTTGTCAAAAGGAGGCAGCGTTGGTTTAATAGTGAGGTGAATTTCTGCAGACGTGCTCTTTGGACAGGAAGGAAGGAAGGAAGGAAGGAAGGAAGGAAGTCAGTTGTCAGAAGGAGGCAGCGTTGTGTTTAACAGTGAGGTGTATTTATGCAGACGTGCTCTTTGGACAGGAAGGAAGGAAAGAAGGAAGGAAAAGAAGACCGAAAGGAAGGAAGGAAAAGAAGACAGGAAGACAGGGAGACAGGAAAATAAGACAGGAAGGAAAGACGGAAGACAGGAAGGAAGGAAGGAAATGAAGACAGGAAGGAAGGAAAAGAAGACAGGAAGGAAGGAAGGAAGCAACAGCAGCTTTCTTACAAGCGAGGGGGCGAAAGACATCAGTTGTCAAAAGGAGGCAGCGTTGTGTTTAACAGTGAGGTGAATTTATGCAGACGTGCTCTTTGGACAGGAAGGAAGGAAGGAAGGAAGGAAGGAAGGAAGGAAGGAAGGAAGGAAGGAAGGAAGGAAGGAAGGAAGGAAGGAAGGAAGTCAGAAGGAGGCAGCGTTGTGTTTAACAGTGAGGTGAATTTATGCAGACGTGCTCTTTGGACAGGAAGGAAGGAAGGAAGGAAGGAAGGAAGTCAGTTGTCAGAAGGAGGCAGCGCTGTGTTTCAGACGTGCTCTTTACTTTGTTTTTCTAGCACGCTGGTTTGTTGTTTCCTCTTTTAGTTCAGTTTGTTTTAATCAGCTTCATCATTAGAGCTGAACTCGACTGTCAGCTCATAAGAACGAGTCTGTTAGTCCGACCGGAAGAATAAACTCCTTTAACCCTTTACATACTTTTGATCTGATGGGCTGGATTATTAAAAAGATGGAAGGAGGGAGGGAAGGAAGGACAGAAGGAATGAAGGAAAAGAACACAGGAGGTAAGGACAGAAGGAAGTAAAATAAGACAGGAAGGAAGAGTCATTATTAGTCTCTAACTCTTCTTCATTCAACTGACTCATACAGAACAATTTGATCTGATGTGGGCTGGATTATTAAAAAGATGGAAGGAGGGAGGGAAGGAAGGAAGGACAGAAGGAATGAAGGAAAAGAAGACAGGAAGGAAGGACAGAAGAAAGGAAGGAAGGAAGGAAGGAAGGAAGACAGGAAGGAAGGAAAAGAACACAGGAGGGAAGGACAGGAAGGAAGGAGGGAAAGAAGTCAGGAAGTTCCCTCCTCCCTTCCTCCCTCCCTCCCTACCTTCCTTGCTTCCACCCTCCTTTCCTTCCACCCTCCTTTCCTTCCTTCCACTCCTCCCTGCCTCCCTCCCTTCCTTCAATCCTTCCTTCAATCCTCCCTTCAATCCTCCCTTCCTCCCTCCCTTCCTTCCTCCCTCCCTCCCTTCCTTCAATCCTTCCTTCAATCCTCCCTTCCTCCCTCCCTCCCTTCCATCCTTCCTCCCTCCCTCCTTTCCTTCCTTCCACTCCTCCCTCCCTCCCTTCCTTCCTTCCTTCCTCCCTTCCTTCGAGGACAACAGGAGGGTTAAACAGATACTAATGATTAATAGTCTTAAGCTCATCAGATAAGAGTTAATAATAACATGAACATCATCAGATATCACATTCCTCTTTCATGCTTCACTTTAAACCTGCAGTAGTTTTTTATCTGGATCAGAGTGGAGCTTTTTCTTTCTCTAAACATTTTGTATAAACCACATGTCACTTCCCCTGTGTGTGTTAGTCTCTGCAGATCAGATACAACAGGCTGAGCTACAGATATATTTTTACTTCATTATGCAGTCTAATATATTCCTTCCTTCCTTTCGTCCATACTTCCTTCCTTCCTTCCTTCCTTCCTTCCTTCTTGAAGGGAGGAGGGAAGGAAGGATGGAAGGGAGGAGGGAGGAAGGATGGAAGGCAGGGAGGGAGGAAGGATGGAAGGGAGGATGGAGGGAAGGAAGGGAGGAAGAAGGAAGGCAGGGGGGGAGGAAGGATGGAAGGGAGGATGGAGGGAAGGAAGGGAGGGAGGAAGGAAGGATGGAAGGGAGAATTGAAGGAAGGGAGGGAGGATTGAAGGGAAGGAGGGGGGAAGGAGGATGGAAGAAAAGGAGGGAGGAAGGGAGGAAGGAAGGATGGAAGAAAAGGAGGAGTGGAAGGAAGGAAAGGAGGGTGGAAGGAAAGGAGGGAGGGAGGGAGGAAGGAAAGGAGGGAGGGAGGAAGGAAGGATGGAAGGGAGGATTGAAGGAAGGGAGGGAGGGAGGGAGGAAGGAAGGATGGAAGGGAGAATTGAAGGAAGGGAGGGAGGATTGAAGGGAAGGAGGGGGGAAGGAGGATGGAAGAAAAGGAGGGAGGAAGGAAGGATGGAAGAAAAGGAGGAGTGGAAGGAAGGAAAGGAGGGTGGAAGGAAAGGAGGGAGGGAGGAAGGAAGGATGGAAGGGAGGATTGAAGGAAGGGAGGGAGGGGAGGGAGGAAAGATGGAAGAAAAGGAAGGAGGGAGGGGAGGAAGGAAGGATGGAAGGGAGGATTGAAGGAAGGGAGGGAGGGAGGAAGGATTGAAGGAAGGATGGAAGGGAGGATGGATCAGATCTTGATCAGAGTGGAGCTTTTTCTTTCTCTAAACACTTTGTATAAACCACATGTCACTTCCCCTGTGTGTGTTAGTCTCTGCAGATCAGATACAACAGGCTGAGCTACAGATATATTTTTACTTCATTATGCAGTCTAATATATTCCTTCCTTCCTTTCGTCCATACTTACTTCCTTCCTTCCTGCCTTCCTTCTTGAAGGGAGGAGGGAAGGAAGGATGGAAGGGAGGAGGGAGGAAGAAGGAAGGCAGGGAGGGAGGAAGGATGGAAGGGAGGATGGAGGGAAGGAAGGGAGGAAGAAGGAAGGCAGGGGGGGAGGAAGGATGGAAGGGAGGATGGAGGGGAGGAAGGAAGGATGGAAGGGAGAATTGAAGGAAGGGAGGGAGGATTGAAGGGAAAGAGGGGGGAAGGAGGATGGAAGAAAAGGAGGAGTGGAAGGAAGGAAAGGAGGGTGGAAGGAAAGGAGGGAGGGAGGGAGGAAGGAAAGGAGGGAGGGAGGAAGGAAGGATGGAAGGGAGGATGGAGGGAAGGAAGGGAGGGAGGAAGGAAGGATGGAAGGGAGAATTGAAGGAAGGGAGGGAGGATTGAAGGGAAGGAGGGGGGAAGGAGGGGGGAAGGAGGATGGAAGAAAAGGAGGGAGGACGGGAGGAAGGAAGGATGGAAGAAAAGGAGGAGTGGAAGGAAGGAAAGGAGGGTGGAAGGAAAGGAGGGAGGGAGGGAGGAAGGAAAGGAGGGAGGGAGGAAAGAAGGATGGAAGGGAGGATTGAAGGAAGGGAGGGAGGGAGGGAGGAAAGATGGAAGAAAAGGAAGGAGGGAGGGGAGGAAGGAAGGATGGAAGGGAGGATTGAAGGAAGGGAGGGAGGGAGGAAGGATTGAAGGGAGGAGAGAAGGAAGGATGGAAGGGAGGATGTGTGTGTTAGTCTCTGCAGATCAGATACGACAGTCTGAGCTACAGTTGGTTTCACAGAGCTACAGATTTAACCTAATATGAACTTTTTGATTTAGTAACCACTGAAGTTTTATTTTTACTTCATTATGCAGTCTAATATCTTCCTTCCTTCCTTTCGTCCTTCCTTTCGTCCTTCCTTCCTTCTTTCTTTCCTTCCTCCCTTCTTTCCTTCTTCCGTTCCTTACTTCCTTCTTCCTTCCTCCTTCCTTCTCTCTTTCTTTCCTCTCCATTACCCTCCATCCTTCCTCTCTCCCTTCCTTCCTTCCTTCCTCCCTCCCTTCCTTTCTTTCCTTCCTTCCTCCCTCCCTTCCTTTCTTTCCTACCTCCCTCCCTTCCTCCCTTCCTTCCTCCCTCCTTTCCTTCCTTCCTTCCTCCCTCCCTCCCTTCCTCTCTCCCTTCCTTCCTTCTTCCTCCCTCTCTCATCCTTCCTTCCTTCTTCCTCCCTCCCTCTCTCCTCCTTCCATTTCTTCCTTCCTTCCTCCCTTCCTTCTATCTTTCTTTCCTTCCCTATTCATTCCTTCCTCCCTCCCTCTCTCCTCCTTCCATTTCTTCCTTCCTTCCTCCCTTCCTTCTTCCTCCCTTCCTTCCTTCTTCCTCCCTCCCTCTCTCCTCTTTCTGTTTCTTCCTTCCTTCCTCCCTTCCTCTCTCCCTTCCTTCCTTGACTCGAGGACAACAGTAGGGTTAGAGGTCATGCATTGTCACTCTCAAATTAAAAGGACAAAATTGTGTTGGAACCTATAATCAAATTTATAGGAACGAAAAATCGAAATATTTTTTTTTTTTGAGTAGGTAGAGCATTGC